>NC_056725.1:1608363553-1608373553 GCF_019279795.1 Protopterus annectens
CCAACATGAAGGGACTCTGGCTGACAATGTTTGCAGACAATTGCAAGTTGGGAGCTATTAACTCCCCAAGTGATGTTGACATTCTACAGAAAGGCCTCACTGAGATCAATGACTGGTGTCAGAGCCATGGCCTTAAGCTCAATGTCAGTGAATGTGTTGTCATCCCCTTTTGGGATGTCAGGCATTGCAGGGATGTTACAGCACCAAAAATCAGACACCAGTGTGAAAGTGCATATCCACAACCAATTCCAATACAGTCACAGTCACATACCAGTAGGTCAGGTGAACAGCTGAGTATACACACTGTGTGAAGAAATACATAACAGTTTTCCAGACACACACACTACCCCTACATATAGTGGTCCAATTCTCAGTGTAGTCTGAATCCTGACCATGGTACAGGACACGTCTCAATCTGCCGCTACAAAGGCATACAGCCAACAGATCAGCAGAAACTGGAGCAGCATGCACAGTAAGATAAAAAAAGAGCCACAACACTTACATCTACCCCCCCTACATGTACAGCCGAAATAACATATACACATGATGTATGGGACGTAATTTTTTTGGAGACAGATGCCCTTTTTTAAGGTGAGAGTGGGATGTTGGGGAAGGAGTGTGCGTAAGTGTTGGTAGGAATGTTTCATAGGAGAGGTTGCATTTGCAGACAGACAAGACACACAAGACAGCAGACAGGGGTGGTGTTGTGACACATGGGGGAGAACACCTTAGATGGGGAGGGTGCTTGGGAATCAGATGTCCATGGGCCCCCTAGATGGTAGTAGTGGGACTGATGTCCCCACCCGATAGCTGTCACCACTACTTCATCATGGCCCCGAAGTTGGCTGTGCTGGGGGCTCAGCTGGAGGGGCTGGCTGCCCCTCAAGCTGCATCAGTCTGCCCTCCACCTGGCGCAGTCATTCATCCATCTCTGACTGGAGGACACTGCGCACCATGCCACAGACCTCTTGCCGGGTGACAAGATCCTCACCGCACCAGTGTGCAGTTGGAGGATGAGCCCCGTCCACTGCAGCAGTTCCATCTGAGGGTGTTGCAGGATCAGCAGATGAGGGAGGTCTGGATTGGGTCCCAGATGTGCTGGGACCCGGTGCCTCAGCCAGGTGGGGTGGGAGAGGCAGATCCGCAGAGATAGGCCTTCCCGAACATTCTATGGAGTGAGAATTAACAAGGTGTATTGGTTAGTCATGGGCAAAACATTTCAACATTAGTCAAAACAGCATGCATGGGTGTTGCAATTGACCCAGAACAATGGAATTGTAACAGTGGCATGGCAAACAGAACACATGCAGAAATTGAATGGCAGTCAGGATTGCAACAGCATGCCGGTTATATTTATGGCAACAGGCCAACAACAATGGTTATTCAACAAGGTATGTTAGCATGCACACAGTTTCAAATATAATAACCAAAATAGAACAAAGGTCCTAACAGTAAGTTTTGGTAACAACATACCCATATTACATTTTGAGCAATTATTGGAGCAGATGAGTGGTGGGAAAAGAGGAAATAATTTCATTAACAACTGGATTCAGTGATACTTCTCAATACACTAATGTTCAATACTCTACAGTTCTGCCCCCCCTTAACCTCTACCTGCGCCATGCATCTACTACAGCACATACACACTTGTACATATGTAAACCTGAAGTACTATGGGGCAAGGTCTGACAACTCTACATACTTAAGTATAGGGGACTCATAGCTGTCATACTTATTGGTACAAGTAACAATGTCTTCCCTGTCCTGCTGTTCTGTAAGTGTGCTTTTGTCATACTTGTACTGTGATGTTATCTGGGTGCAGGTTTCTTGGCAACAGCAGAAATTATCAGTGAGAGCATGACACTTGAGAGCCTTGTATTGGCCAGACTGCATAGTGTAGATGGCTAGCCTGCTTCTATTTGTAGGACTGGGGCTGCTCAAAAGAACATTTGCACACATTTCCTACATATACCCATCATACTGCTTCTGCATATATTTCTTTACCTGTGGGGGAAACATCTGTTCACAATAGATTAGTGTTTCTACCAATATTCAAGTTTACAGCGGTAGAACTAGAAAGACATGTTAGTAGCAGTCCTTGGATTCGAACCCTGGTATGTGTGTGTGTGCAAAAGAGAACTGTAGACCTAGTCCATATCAGACTGAGCTACTGGGGAAGTGACACCTCTTTCTTGAGTTATTTCTATCTAGTACATACTTTTCTACCTACTACTTTTTTATCAAATTTCTTTTTATTTGTTTTCCATAATAACTACAACAAAAATCAGAACAGAAAACTGTTGATGTTACTGTTTACACAATATGTGCAGATTATGAAAACTAGACATTTGGACAACTTTTCTACATACTACTTTTTATCAAATCTATTTTTATTTGTTTTCCATAATAACTACAACAAAAATCAGAACAGAAAACTGTTGATGTTACTGTTTACACAATATGAGCAGATTATTAAAACTAGACATTTGAACATTTTAATAAAACATACTTCAATTTAGAATCAAGTCAACACACACTACTTTTGCAGTCTGCACCTCTTAGTGTCTCACACTTTCCTATACATTCAGGACTACATACAAATGAAATGCAAAGGTTATCACAAGGCAATGCTGACAGGAACACAGTACAGCACATTACTGAAGAAAATATTTACTTTTGCATTTTGTCAGTTATGTTAGATCCACATTCTGAACTATGCAGACAGACAATGCTACATCACTTCACATCAGTTACGGCATGCTGCAGCAGCTACACAATTCCACTTTTCAGATACAAAACAAATGAAAGACAACAGTTTTTGGTAGTCAGCTTTATTATTTTTGACATAACAACACTTTCTGTAACTCAGAAATCCACAGTTAGCATTACTGCATGATCTGAACAGGATGACTGCTTCTCATTTATAACTGTTACAGTAGCCCTGACACAACAGTTTCTTAGCAGGTTCTTTCAGGCAGCCTAATACATATCCTACTCTTCCTCTCCTCAGTTCTACCTTGCTTGCTACAAAACTCGGTATTACACAGCAGCTGGCACTACTGAGTTCTAACGCTGGCAGCCTGACACATACATTTATTCAGTACAGTTACAGCACAATTAATATATACAGATAGTACTACCTTTACTATTTCTGATTTATTACAGCAGATATTATGAATATTTCTGTACTCACCAAACTCTTGGCGCAGTTGGACCAAGCACTGTGCATGGGCATCAATGTTTGCGGCCCTCTCAGCGGCAGCTGTATGGGAAAAGAATACACATTAAGCACACCTGTACAGTAACATATACAATTTTTAAATAATTATTTACAAATACACAGACTGGATACTTACAAACTTCTGGGACCTCCTCCACTCTTGCCTCTTGGATCCACTGGGCCAAAAGCTCACCCCTCCTATGCTTTAGGTTGTCATAGTGATGAAGCACCTGTTCACCAGTTTAGGGAATACCAGTGGCACAGGTGAGATCACATGCCAGATGGTCCCAGGCCTCCACTTAGTACTGGGAGCCCTGGTACTGGCCCTGAGCAGTCTAACTTCATGGTCTTTGATAAGGAGTCCAATCATGACCCTGGAATCCTGGATGCCCCTGTGTTGCACCCGAAAGTGAAGATCCTCTGCTACGCCTGACATTGTTGCTGCCCTGATCAGACTTGAAGAGATATGGCTATATTCCTGCCTGTGTGGTTTAAATAAGGCTATTTTCCTGCCCTTTTCCATGACTGGCCATTTTCAAATATGCTAAGCTATGCTTAGCTCCACGCAAATCCGCTTAGCAAGGCTTAAACCAGCTAAGCAAAGCTTACAGCTGCTGAGAATTGTTTATATTTTCATGCTTAAGCAATCCTTAGCTAGTTTCAGCAGAGCTGCAGCAGGCTTAGCTGGATGCAAACAATTATTTAAAAAATAAATAGAAACATTTTGTACATTTCCATATGGCATTTTCCAAGCCCTACACTACCATACATGAGGCATATGACTTACAAATATCATTCCAATTCATAAAAATTAATTTATAACTGCTTCCATAAATGAAATATAGTGGCAAAAACAGTTGGGATTTGAACTGTGCATGTCTTGCATGATAAACTGGAGCTCTAAACACTACGCTACATCAGCAACAAGGATTTCTCCTTCACAATTCTATTTGACTCTCAGACAGCATTTAAGCTGGGCTGAACAACGCGCTGTGGCACGCAAACCCACTGCACTTTGCTTAAACTTTCTTTTTTATTGTAAAAAAATAAATAAAAAGAAATAT
The DNA here is from genome assembly GCF_019279795.1 of Protopterus annectens. Lineage (NCBI taxonomy): Eukaryota > Metazoa > Chordata > Ceratodontiformes > Protopteridae > Protopterus > Protopterus annectens. The sequence goes on from NC_056725.1 coordinate 1,608,367,838, forward strand.
TAAATTGTTACATATATTTATCAACAGGTTGCAGGCATATGGGGCAAGGATCTTGGCCATTCCGAGGACAGTCATGTGTTGCGCAGGCTACTTGTTAGGGATTTTGTGCTTACTTTATTTTTTTTTCTTATTTCAGTGTCCACGGACACTGACATGCTCAGTTTTACATTTCAGTGTCCGCGGGCACTGAAATAATACATAATATTAGAACCAGGCTCTAATATTATACTACTTCCTTGTTTGAAAGTCCCGTATGGCACTTTCTGAGTGCAGGGGGCGTGTTTAAGTGTCCGTGCAGGACTTACACACACCCCTTGCACTCGTACATGGATCGTGTAGGTGTAGGAATACAGCAGCCCACCCTCATTAATATGTAGGGAGCGCTGCTGCTGTATTCCTACATGGAACAGTCCATGCAAGAATAGACTATTCTTACACGGATTGTTCATGCATCCTGGGATTGAGTTATACCAGTCAAGCTTCACATTCATACATATGAACATAGCAATATATATGCAAATAATGCTCTTGGCAGTAAACGTAGTCCTGTTTTCATATTCAGTACTGTGGAAATATATAGAGATGCTTTCCCTGAGATTTCATTCCTTATATGAGTCAACAATCAATTTAATATAACAGGGAATCTTTTTTTTTCCTTTTTTTTTCCAAGTTACACTGCAGCACTTTCTAGGATAAATATGTGAAATAGCTCAACAAAGCAGAAGAAAGAACAACTAGAATATAAGCCTGAATATTATAATGACTAAGTAGAAGTTATTATAATTGCAACTGACATAAATGAATAACAGAAAAAAAATACTCTGATAATTCAGTCAACAAAATTATGAACTAAACCAAAATGACAAGCAGGAAAAATGACTTGGGGAGTTTTTAACATCACCCACATGTTAAGGAATGGGGAAAAATGAGAAACCCATCTTAGAATGAAACAAATTACAAAACAAAAGAATGCGATTAATGAATGCGATTAAGGCATCTTTTCTACTTCACTGGAAAAGCATTTGACTATACAGTAGATGAGACAGTGAAGGCTTTTAACTGATTCTGTCTTACAGACAGAAAGGCAACATGAGTAAAGCAAGGTATGCCAATCTGATAAATAAGTCATCAAACTTCACTCCTTCACATTACCATTTGTAATGCACATAGCATATTTTTCCTAAAGGTTGCAACATCCATTGCAACATCCTGAATACTCCTCCCTCACTGACACACAAAGACACAACATGCAGTCCTGCTACTTCCATAACAGACTATAAAATTTCATTATCTTTAGAAAAATAGCAGCTTGCAACGATATTGGCTAAAATGTTTCTGTTAATGTTTTTTGTTTGTCTACCTTTCCCCTAATTTGCACTAACTATATTGCCAGGATATCATGCATAAAAGGCACAAGCAAGATAAATGAATTGAATGCATTTTAGTCCCAAATGAAGATGAAGCTAATAATGACTTTTGTAAAACATTTTTATTGCATCTCTTCCTTAGTAGTTTAAATATTGTACCTACAAAGTAACACACTAGAAATAAAAAAAATCAGAATATTAGAAAAAAAACATAGTATTACAAAAACAGGCCATAGGTTCATAGTTAGGTACTAGGCTATTGGCCCTAGGGCCTATATAAGCCTAGCCAAAAAGGTACCCTGGCTTTCGCCACCCAAGAAAATTATTTTCCTGTGCCCCTGTCGAGCAGAGCCAAAGAAGTGATCCCCAGGGTGAATTTCCTATCTCCCATCCAATCATCAAGGTTTTTCTTGAAGAGCGCTAATGAGTTGCTCTATTTGACATAGATAGGTAGTTTATTCCAGAGTATGGGTGGTCTCTGGGACAGTAATCTATCCCTCCAGCATGTTCTGTTTATTGTGGTGACAAGGTTTAGGTCCCTAGAGCGTGTAGCTTGGAGGGATTGGGATTTCTTTAAGTGGAGCATGTCCAACAGCTCTGGGTTTGACATAGCTTTGTATGTTAGGCAGAGATCGCCTCTGAATAGGCGATATGCGATGGAGTAAAGCTGGAGTATTTTGAGATGGTCTGTGTAGGGTATCTATTTGAGGCCAGTAATCATCTTTGTAAGGTATTTCTGTGGCCTCTCCAGTGGTTGTAGGTGTCTTGTGAGGTACATACCAAAAGGGGAGCTGTACTCTATAATGGGTCTAATGAGTGATGAGTAGAGGGGAACAATGACCTGCTTTTTTCTGGATGAGAAACCTTTTGTTATGAGGTGTGCCATGTAGAAGGATTTCCTGACCACTGTGGCAATGTGATTATCAAAGGAGAGACTACTGTCTACCTGTGTCCTAAGGTTTCTTATTACACTTTTGGTGTTAAGTAGACTACCACCTATGTGGTAGTTCATGGGTACAGAGTTTTTACCAAAGGGAATGACAATGCACTTTTTGGCATTGAGCTTCAAGCCATGGCATTGACACCAGGCATCTGTCGTAGTGAGGCCCTTTTGTAGGATGCCCACATCATTAGGAGTTTCGATTATGGCTCCCAGTTTGCAGTCATCTGCAAACTTTGTTAGCCAAAGACCTTATGTGTTAGCCTGTACTTCAGAGAAGGATACCAAACAGGAGAGGACCCAGGACTGAACCCTGTGGTACTCCACTTGTCACTGGTCTGAAGTCAGATTTGGAGTCTGCTACTTTCACTGTGTGGGTTCTGTCCATGAGCCAGTTGGCAACCCATCTCATGACATAGGGATTTATACTTAGTTTAATGAGTTTATCTATAATTCCAGAGTGGAGGATGGTATCAAAAGCATTGGCAAGATCTAGATAGGCTGTGTGAACCACCTTACCCTCATCCATGGCTTGGGTGACTGCTTCAAAGAAGTCTATCAGGTTTAGAAGACATGATCTGCCTTTTACAAACCCTAACTGGGTGGGGTCCAGAGGTTGGAGGTTACCAATGTCTTTGTTTATGAGTTCTATGATGATACGTTCCATGGCCTTGCAGACCGGGCTCCTCAGGCTAATGGTGCAGTAGTTCCTGGGGTCCATCATGGCTCCCCCTTTGTGGAGTGGGATAACCGTTGCAGTGCGACATTCAGTGGGCACAAAGCCTGAGGTGAGGCTATGACTGAACATGGTACTTAGGTGGGGTGCCAGTTTGTTCTGTAGTTCGTGTAGAATGCAGCCTGGGATATTGTCAGGTCCCATGGATGCTGTGTTCTTGGCTTTGGAGAGTTTTTTTTATTTACCTATGCAGCCGTGATTACAGGACATTTGCATTCTTCCGGTATAGAGATGAGCCATCTAGAGAGTGAGAGGGGGGTAAAGTTAGCACTGAACCTATCTGCCAGGATGTTGGCAATATCAGTTAGTTCTGTATATTTAGTGCCATTGTGCTGTAACTCAGAGCAGATCTGAGTGTTGCCTTTGAGATTCTTGACGTAGCTATAGAATGCTTTGTGGTTGTCTTTAGAGTCAGTGGCAATTTTGTTTTCATAACTAGCTTTGGAGGATTTTATGAGAGATCTCAGCTTCTTACTGAGGCTGACCAGGGAGCTACTACAGTCTTGGGATTTTACTCTTTTTTGCAACCGTTTCTTTCTTCTGTTGTAGAGTTTGTTTATGGCAGAGGACCACCAGATTGGCTTCCTTTTTTTAAAGGATAGCATCTTGGTTCTGTTAGGGATAGCATGATCCATGTACTCGTGTAAGTGCTTATAAAGTGCATTTGTGTAGGATTCAGCAGTCGTACCTCTATTGCCCATCTGCATGGGTGTCATGAAGTTTGCCACTTCTGTCTTAAGAAGTGTGAAGTTGGCTTTGGAGAAGTTTTTTATGATGGTTTCCCTAATGGGGGGTGGGGACAGGATGTGGATGTCTAGGGTGATTAGCTTGTCGTCGGATCTGACCAACAAGGAATTGTCCTCTGGTGTGGAATACCGGTCACCCATGTTGGTAATGACCAGGTCTAGGATATTGCTGCCTCTGGTAGGAGTATGAATTAGTTCATCCAAGGTGTTGGAATTTATGAATTCCTGAAAATGTTGAGCAAAAGAGTTGGTACATGAGTAGTTTTCCCAGTTAATGGTGGGGTAGTTGAAATTGCCCATTATTAGGGTGTTGGGTTGTACCCTAATATTTTCCAGTGTATCAAGAAATGAGGAGTGGGAATCCTGGGGCATGGTGGGGGGTCTGTAGCAAGCTACAATTTGGATTGTGGTCTTGCCCAGAGTTAGACGCACTTGGATATTCTCGGATGCATTATGTTGTGCAACTAGCCTGGAGGTGTGGATATCCTTAATGAATATGGACACACCTCCACCTGGTGTGCTTCGGTCTGGGATAGATGGCCGAAAGGTGTGGTATGAATTATAGCCTGGTAATGCAGGGGTGCTCTCTGGAGCTTTGAACCAGGTCTCTGTCACTGCACATATGTCAATGTTCTCCATTTTAAGGAGTGCCTCCAGTGAGTGCATTTTGAGGTTAAGACTTCTAGCTATGAGTAGCATTATCCTCAGATTTTGCTTGCTTGTACCTTTTACGGTGGTGAATTTGTCATTTGAACCTTGCCTAAAAAAGGCACTTTAGGGGTGGCAAGAGCCTTAGCCAGTATCCGAAATCCCTAGGGCAACAGGTGCAGGCCATCTCTGGCAAAGCATCGTGGTCTGTCGATCATGTCAACCCAGGCAGACAAATACTGGATCCCCTTAGAATGACACCAGAAGCTTAGCCAATTGTTGAAGTCAATCATTTTGTCCTTGTACTGTGGTATCATTCTGGGTGATGGCAGGATGCTACTCAGGGCTAGGGTCATACCTGCCTGGGCTACAAGATCGGAGAGCTCCTCCATGTCCCTTTTCATGTAGTCCAGGGAGGTACATCTCAGGTCATTCACACCGACATGGACAATGACAGAGTCATATTTGTACTTATTGTGGAGTGACTTGAGTGCATGCGTTATGTGGCGGATCCTGGCACCCAACAGGCAGCTGACAGTAACTTTCTCCTTGTTTAGCCTGGCAACTGGAACATCAGTGTGCCTGACTATAGAGTCACCTATAACAAGAGTGTTGGGTACGTTGTTATGCCTTATTGGCTGTGGTTGAGTGGCACACTGAGATTGTGGGCTATGTGTCATTTGGGTTGTGTTGGGGGGTGGAGTTTGCTTTGTTTTAGGCATTGGAGATCCCTCTTGCTTGGGCAGGTTGTATTGAGAGCCTCTGCGAATGTAGGTGTGTATTTTGCATTTCTATGTGTGTATTTTCATAAAGTAGATTTTGAGGGACTATGTGATGAGTGTGATGTGGTGCAAGTGTTTACCTTCTCTTGACTTCTTTTCCAGTCTTGGGTGCAGAGAACTTTGCTTCCAGTTTGGCTACATAAGTGCATCACTCACAGGTTGTAGTGTTGGGTGGTAGTAGGAGAGGGTCATCTGTGTACATGAGGCAATTGCTGCATTTGCCCCAAAATGCCCAGATTCATCAGGCAGATAGGAGAAAATGTCAGGAGCTGACCCTTATACATGACTGGATAGCTTCTTATTTATTAAGTACTAAAAACTGCTTTCCTCTAGACAAGTGAGGAAAGTTGAGTGCTGTAGTAATTTGTAGCTTATTTAGTGCTTACAATGAGTTCTGAACAAGTGATGAGTTCAAAGAAACAGATTTGAGTGCTGAAACTAAATAACTGGCTAGTTCTAAGAAACAAAATTAAGCTAGAAGGCTTCTCTCCAATACA
>NC_056725.1:1608383553-1608593553 GCF_019279795.1 Protopterus annectens
TTTGAATTTTTATCTTTGGGACAATAATTTGCCCTTTGTTATGGCTTAACTGCAAAGTAGTTTGTCACTGTTTCATTGTTGCTGTACTGTACTGATCAATGTAGGGTGTATATAATACATCTGTAAGCAATCATTTATCCATAAATATGGATTTTTTTTGTACTCTATCCATGCCACACTTCAATTCTTCCCCTATTTACAATTTTCTATAATGGTTTTATTTAGCAAAAATGATCTTTTGTTCTGTATGACTTTTTTTGTTACCCTTTTGCTCTGTTGCCATAATTGAGTTTTTTTAAATTACTATAGGCTAGTTATTGATCTGTAGTGTTTAGGATGGGTTATAGGTTCACTCATAAGGAGGAATGTCATTTTTTTTGTTGTTAACCAGATTGGTGTCCATCCAGGATGCTCATATGAGAAATGTTTATTCAGGGTTGAATCTTTGTGTAAAGATGTTAGTAATTTTAGCCAAAGTTAGATACTGGATCTGAGCCTGGGGTTTCTAGTTAGGAGCTTTCCTTAATTTTGTTTCAGTTTTTATGGCCATTACTTCATCCCATTTTGTATCCTCTACAATAGACCTTGATAAGGTTTCTTTTAAATTTTCTATTCATTCAGCATCTTTGTTATATTCAACAGGGTCTTCATAAATATTTTTCCAAAATGTGCCTATTTCTTCTTTTTTTGGTGATGTTTCTCTTCCCTTTACTTTACTTCCCCGCTCTCTATAAAATGTTGTTTTGTGTCATTAATGAATTGCTTATTTTGTACTTTGCCTTTATATTGATCTGCATATCTTCTAAGATTTTCATTCTGTGCTATTTTTAGTTTATTTGCAATAGTGTATGACAGATTGTGGTCTGTTTTTATACTGTGTGTCGTTATTATTACATCTTTCTAAGTATTTTTTATGATCTGTTCTGTCTTCTACATTTTTTAATAGTGATACTTCTTATGTTAATTGCTTTAGAGTTTTCTCTGTTTGATGCTTCCATGGTGGCATTTCATCTCTTCCCTTCCTTTCCCTTATCTGTCTATGTTTTTGTAGTAAGGAGTTATCTGTTATTTATTTAGCCACACAGTGATATACTTCATTTATTATTTATGTCACAAGAATTTCTCTTAATAGTTCTAAGTGCTGTGTTGACCTGTTTTACCAAGGTTCTAGAATAGTTTTGTGTAATCTGTTTTTAGTGATCTTAACAAGTCTGTCCATCGCTATTACCTCAAGCAGCTCCTCCTTTAGATCATCATCTTCTAGACTGAGACCGCTGCCTTTATTCTGCCTGCCTGTGGGTATTGTACAGAGAGCTACAGGACCTCTTTCTGTGATATATCCTCTTCAGATGTACCTTTCTCCATCTGTTGCTGCTCCTTCATCTGAGAACTCATTGGTCCACTACTCCACAATATTGCCTGCATCAGAGTTTCTATTGTTTCCTGCACCTTCCTTTGTTATGCAATTTCAACAAAACTTTTGTACCAGTCTCCTACAAAAAACTCCAGAGAATCACCATGTGGTAAGCCTTCAGATGCGTCCTATTCCAGCTGTTCTTCCTTAATCTGGGTACTCATTGTTCTAACATACTGAGCATTACCCGGTTTGGATTTCCCAAACCATATCTGTCACTTTGCATATAATCCATAACTTCAGTTTTGATTGGTTTAACTTATTCTTACTAATCCTCTGCTCTACTTCCTCCTTTGTTTTCTCAATTTTAGTACCGTGAAATTTTCCATGTCAGTTTGCCTTTACCTGTATTTCTCTTCAAATATCTTTGCAGCTGTTTTTTTCTATTTATATGTTTGGCTTTGTTCTTAACATAAATATTGCACCATATCAGAACTCTTTTTCTTTCCCACCTCCATGATTCTTTTTTTACACCTTTCAAAAAATCTCTTATTTTTATTCTTTATATTTTCATACTTGCTCTGACGCTTCTTTTTCAGGTGGCCCCAAGTTTCTTCGTCTATGTAATGCTTTTCTTGGATCTGCTGTACTAATGAATATAATTTTTTGTTTGAAGCTTTTGATAATTTTTCTTTTGTAAGCATTGCTCTTTCCTTTAATTTCTCTCTTAATCTTTCTGGGTATCTTCTGTCTGGAAAATATGGGCTTCTTGCGTAATACTAACAATACATAATTTTTTCCTTATCCGTAATAGTCCATGCTATCATGATTATAGCTCTTTTATTGGCCTGTTTCTGTGCTTTTTGTGGACTACTACTTTCACAACAGATTTGCTTTTTTTTCCCTCTCCCTGAGCCTGGTCTAAACCCATTGTAGGAAGCTTTTCATGTCCTGTGGATTCTACCTTGCCATTTTTTCCAGCTCTGGCACAAGTACATGTACCTATCTCTCTCAATGATATATAAAATACAACCTATGTGTCAAGTTGTCTTGGTGAGATTTTGTGACAAGTAAAGGTACTCACCAAGACATGAGGATGAATTCAGTTCCAGTAATGCTATTCTCCTTTTTTTGCTGATTTCAACTCTCTATTTGGACCTGGTTCTTGTAGTTGAAGGTTTCCCATATTGCTCATTTGCCTATTATGTGACTCCTTGTACGTCAATTAATGAAACAGTGCTCTAGGGAAATTAGGCTACACTCCTCAACAGCTTACCAGACTGCATGCCTAGTAAAATACATATAAAACTAAATTAAAAACTGTTCACATGCCATACACTAGTGAGATCCACAATATCTGGGAGTGTGCATAGTTTGGATGTCTCTGTGTCTGTGTGTGTGAACTGCCCCGTAGTACCTTTTTAGGCATTTTCTAGTTAAGTGACGTTTTCAGAGTCAAACCCTTCATCTTAACTATGGGGACAAGAGCGTTGATTCTCCACATCAACTGCCAGGCCTCCTTTAAATGTCTCTATCTTTTTTTTTTTTAATCACTGAGGATTATAGCCTGTCAAAGAGTTCCATAGTTCTGTAATTCATAAAATACATGTCGATGTAAAACCTGCTGTTCTGTTAACTTTGTAAGTGATGCAGAGTAGGTGTGCTTGTATCTGTCTCCAGTTTTGCAGAACATCTCTGATTTTGCCTCATATTTATGCAGCATTCTTGAGAAAATGACTTAACCAGACAGCTAGGCCCCTAAATGATCCCTTGTAGAGTAAACCTAGAAACTACCTATGAACAAGAGTAGTTATTGTATAAAGAAAGGAAACAATTGTACTGAATAGGAGCATCATCATACCAGCCATGTTCTTTGGATGTGATCCTTGGTTTCCTTGTTCTGTTGAATGTTCACAGTGTGTTTATTCAGCTGTGAATAAACTGGACAGCATGCATGAAGTCTGTGAGTTTAATGCTATATACCTATGAATGCATTTATACTGTAGCTTATTTTTTTTATTTTTTTTTCTTATTTTTTAGGCACATAGGTGCAAAATGTAGTGTGTTTGGGCTACAACAGTTTTTCTAGCATTTAGTACAGTTGAATAAGGCTCTGAGCTGTTAAGCTGCTTCCCATAGTTCATGGTTTGATTCACTCAGCCTTCAATTGTCTTGTATGTGAGACTACATGTTACCTCACCAGACAGTACTCCTGGGCTGCTTCTGAAAACGGACACTTGTGACCAGTGGGCTGTCCCAAACTGTTAGTAAATGCATTACATATTTGTCTTTAGAATTCCTGTACCCTTCATTCAGACAATAACTGGTTCTTAACTATATATGATTTGAATATGAATCCCAGTATGTCTATTGTGGTTTAAAGTGCTGTCAGATGCATCTTCTCCAAATGTGAGTGCCAGATGAAGAGAAGTTTATTGTATCTCATGCTGTCTGTTTCCAATGTTAGAGTGTCTTATTTAATTTAGAAAATATCTGTTAGTATTTTTTATGTAAAATTTAAGATAAAACTTGTAAATAAAATCCAAATTATTGTGATAATTGCATAACTAAAGAAGAAAATAATATGTGCAATGACAGGTTTGCACAGTGTTTATGGTAACTGGGAAGAGACGACCAAGTAATGGGATATTGGTATGGCTGGTAGGGGCCTGAGTCATAAACTTGCATAGGGCCCCATTTGTCCATGATCTAATTCTGTTGACTTTGGGGGTGTATGCTTCAATCATAAAGCAGTATTAGCCATTCAAGTTAGTCAAACCTGTACTGAGTGATATCAGATGGGATAGCTACTCTCAATGACAGAGAAGAGACAGGGAGGCCAACAATGAGGCACTGATATCTTGCAAGCATGTAAGTACCCCTAAAATAGTGTTTTGTATGCAACAATATTCCTGATTTTTGTATGACTTGTGGTTTGTTAAACAAAACTGCTATAGCTTTAGCATTGTCTTTGTTTTGCTTTATTCATTTCACTAAAGAATGAATGAATCCATTAGTATGCATTTATTGTGCAATACAGCCTAAACCTGTTGAGTTTAAGTAATTTATTTTTGCCGTGCCTTCTTTATAGTCTCCATCAACTGCAAAGGATCTGACATTTACTTACATACATAGTCTATATTAGAACACCGAACGTTCAAAATTTTGAGTGTTCTAATATCGACCAGTTTTCAGCAAGCGCTGAAAATATCGAAGAAATAGAAAAACAAATTTTTTCCTAAGGAAAGAATTTGGTTGTCCGTTTCTGTTGCTTCGATATTTTCAGTGCTGTGGTGTAAAGTTACGGGTCAGGTTCAGGTAAGTGTGCGATTGTGTGGATGTCAGGGTTAGGGCGGGTTAGGTGAGTTAGGGTTAGGGCGCAGGTCAGGTAAGTGTGCGATTGTGTGGACGTGAGGGTTAGGGCGGGGTAGGTGAGTTAGGGTTAGAGTGCGGGTGAGGTGACTGTGTGATAGTGACGGACGTTAGGGTTAGGGTTTGGGTTAAGGTTAGTGGATAGTTAGTGGTGTATGTATAGTTTAGTGTAGGGTTAGGTGTAAGAGTTTAGGTGTATGTGTGTGGATTGCTGTTTGTTTGGTGGCTTGTGTTATGTGTATGTGTTTTGGAACAGCAAATTTTTTCCATAGGAAAAAATTTGCTGTTCTGAATGTTCAATGTTTTAAATTTTCGATTCATAGGGTTCGATATTAGAACACTCAAAATTTTGAATGTTCGGTGTTCTAATATAGACCCATACATACATTAATACATACATACATGCATAGATACAAATATTTCAGGCATGAGCAATAATGTATTTCTAACATGGCAATATACCAAAACAATCATTCCCATAATGTGTCCTGGTTGTTATTGTTTTAATGTAATTTGCCAGTCTGTTACATCCATCAGCTACTCTCACAGTGAACTGATTAGTACACTTATTATTTCAAGAGAATCTTCTACATAAGTTGTCAGGTCATATAGTCTGCATTATTTGGGGTGATGATCAGAGCTGTCTGATCTTCTGAATCCATTATGCAGACATTGTTGCAAATTACTGTGATGCAGTCTTCTCTATAAGATCAGATGGCAAAGGATACCCACACTTAGTTAAGAACTAAATGCTGATGGCTAAACGTCCATCTTGCTAATAAGCAGCTTCCTGTGCCAAGGGTGCAGTTTGAATCTTTCTGTCTTCATTTACCTTCTCTGTGACATTGAGCAAGTCACTTAACAAGACAATAATATGATCAGTGGGAATTTGGGATAAACTTTTTAACAGTCTTCAGGAATGCATGCCCAGTAACTTTGAACTTGTTATCATTTGCCAGCCATTTCCTATTGCATAGCTGATGTAGTTCAGTAAATGCTATGTCAATATCACTGGCACACCAGTTTTGTAATATAACAAAGGCAATTTGTCCACAAAGGACAGCAGGCACTGCATTTGCAGATGATGCACTGACATGCTGCTTGCCAGCAGCAAGCTCTGCATTAGCAATACTTCTTTTTAATGTGGAATTATTCATATGTTATAAGGCAGTTAATAATTCTTATGCTCTCATAAATAATCTTCTGTTTAATCTATGATACACATGCCTGGGTCTTATGCTGTGATGCTAGTGATCTCTATATAATTTCATCTAGTTCATCCAGTGCTACCAATAAAGTTCATGTAATTTATTTCTTCATAACAATAAGGGGTGCGAACTGCTGATTATGCAGGGACTACTCTCTGTAGATGAAATTACCTTATGCGGTTATGAGCTGGTCATTTTTTAAAAAGTCTTTAATCTGACTTTAATGGGACCATCAGCATCAAACCAGTGCTCAAGTTAAGAAGGGCAAGGCTATAGCTATCACACACACTATCAATGGGCTACTCCATTTCTGATGTTACTAATGAATTTATAGATATTTATTTATTTATACATTTTGATGGGGATATATGTACTAATAATTTAATAACTACTTTTGGCTTTTAACTTACACTTGGCAATGCTTTTAAATTAATAAATAAACAACTGATGTTTTTAAATAACAACAGAGAATAAAGGTGATAGATTTTTCTTATTTGTAGATCCCAATAAAATGAACATTGGATGAGGGGTTCTACTGTTACATTTTTTCAGGCAATTTAGGTGCTTTTATATTTTAAGAGCATTATTTTACACACTTTTAATATTTTTTTATGGATAATAGTTTAACATATTGGTTTTTAATAAATTTGTATAACCTACAAAACTCAATATTGATTAATTTCCAGCTCAAGAAGCACTCTTAGATGTAAGTTAGTTTTTAACATACTTTATTTATATTTAAACATGTAAATGTTCCTTTTAATGTTCAATTATCAGCAGGTATTTTTAATTAATGATATGATTGGTACAATATATAAGGTGTTTTGCTAAATGAATGGCATCACTTGATAAAGCTCAGAATTGTCTGAGTGAAAGCGCTTGTGTCACGTTTGTTTGTGGACTATCTGAAATAAAGGACGTTGTTTTTACACACAATTTTGCTGCTGCTCTGCTTCTCTGGTCATGGATTTTTGTTATTTAATCTGACTTTGCAGGAATAGTGAGCATGTGTGTGTAAATTAATCTGGATTACTTTGGCTATTTGGTTTGTGTGAAGCAAATCTGAAATATGTGACTTTGGTCATAATTACTGTTATTAATTCTTTCACTTAACTGTCATACACTCATATATATATATATATATATATATATATATATATATGTGTGTGTGTGTGTGTGTGTGTGTGTGTTATGATTTTTCTGAGTGCAAAATACCAAATATGTTAGAGTACTGAAGGATCAAAAGACTTATTGTTGCCACCTAATTGTAAATGTCCAGGTCAGGGTGCCAAGCTCAATAGTCCTCATCTACATTGGTGTTGAGAGTAAGCATTTCTGATGCTTCTTCTCCGGCACTTTCTTAAGTGATGCAGGCAAGAAGTGCTCCATCTCTTATAAAGAGATGGTGATAAGATCCATTTCTGTCTCTCCTCCAGGGCTACCCAGATCCTTTAACCAAGAGAAAGTTATATCTATGTCTGTATTGAAATCATTAAACTTACATGTGCTCTTCTGGGATAGGACACATTATGCACTGACACTGACCATTTTACCTTCTCTTTTTTGAGCACAGCAGTCATTAAAAACCTTTATGAACCTATCTTACTCTTAGGGAATATTCATTGTTTAAAAACACTGTTCTGTAAGAGCTTCAGACAGAATTGCCCTCAGGATTTCTTCTTTTAGTGAGGCAAGGGCTGAGTAATGACAGGTTGAGCATTTAGTGAATTACATATCAGTACTAGAGCTTAGTGTATCCATTCAGTTCAAATTCATCCAATTTCTGCTCTATTACTTTTGGGTATCTGTCTGGCACTCAGCAAATCCATAGATTGGAATGTCAGATTCAGTATTCCAACTTATCTAATTTTAACAAGATATAATGATGCACCTAAAGTATAAAACTGAGCTGCTTCTCCAGTTCTCATATCATGTCCTCACTGATCCACAGCCATAGATCTATAACCACTGTTCCATGGCCAGTGATATATGGCCACTGATCCCACGCCACACGGACAGCCCTCCCGTTGCACTAAAGCATCTTTAATTATTAAAGCACTTGGGTGGATATTGCTTTGAAATGCAGAATCACCTGAGGTAAGGTCATTTTGTCTGGTTGAAGATAAAGGATGTCCTATTTATTTTGCCGCTCTATGAATAATGAAGCTTCCTCTGTTAAACTATCAACTGCTGCTAGGAATGTAGCATTATGAAGAGGCAGGTTTTAAGGTAAGATTGTAGATTCTTATTTCCTTTTTATCTGTGGAATGAGTTTATCTTTCACAAACCAGCAAAAATTTAACTAGCGGAACTGAAAAATTTACTTATTTGATTATAAAACATAGGAATATACTAGGCAAGTGATGATGGGGCCATAGGATGTCTTGTCATATGCATCTTATGCAGACCTTTTTCAAACAGTTAATAGTGCTCGCCTCCCAAATTGAGTAGGGCCATGCATGACAACTCTGTAGAAATTCGTGTCCACTCATCCAGTCATCACGATTAGCCTTAAAGGTAGCCAAAGTAATAGTTTTGTCTGACCTGCAGTGGTAACTTATTCCATTGGGTGGAATACATTATGTAAGGAACCAATCTCTCCCGAAAGTCTTGTTTATTTATTGGCACAGATTTGAGTCCTTGGTGTGCATGTCTGTAGAACCACTGGTTTTGTGAAGAAATATGAGTTCAAATAAATCTGGGTCTTCCATAGCTCAAAAAATATATTCACCTTGCAGCAACCTGTAGGCTACTGAGTATAAGGAGAGGCATGCTAATTTATCAGGGTAGTTAAAATACTTAAGACGGTTATTTTTCTTGGTTAGAAATCTTTGGGCCTTTCCAAATGAGCAATATGTTCAGATTTGAACATATCAAAGTAAGCCCTGTATTCACTAATGGGTCTGATAAGGAAAGAGTACAGAGGTAGGATAACTTCTTTGGATCTTGAAGACATTCCTTTGGGAATCAACTGGGCCAGACAGAAGACTGATTAAATTCATCCCAGAGAGCTTAGGAAGATGGCAGTCTTCACTTTACGGCAATTGCTAGAAGTTTACTTAGCTATATTTTAAAACAGGTATACAATTCCTCGACCAGTAGTGCTATAACATGAAGTATGAAAATTGTCAATTCATAAAGTCTGTCTGACTACTTTGCTTTAAATACATTTAAAAGTTCAAAACTTCCTTGGCTAGGTATTAACTTTATTTGTTCAAATTTTAAGAAAATAATAACTTATCAGCTAGATAAAGAGAGATTCTATGTAGTACATCTACTACTGAGAATAATTCACTCTGCAACTTCAAAACGCAATAAGTCTAGAAACTTGCAAGGCAATTACCAAAAAATGAAAACCAGGTATATAAAGGATCATTGAAACTCACATTAAAGTTTAAAATAATTGCTAATCTCCGTGTCAGTACCAGCTGTGCTGTACATTAAACTAGTAAGCAAGTAAAGAACACTTTATGGATTTCAGGTAAAAGTATGGCTCTATCATTTATTTGTTTTCATCATACAAGGCATTTATTCTTCAGTAATGGCATGACAGCAGACTTAAATTTTTCAAAGTCACATACATGTTTAAAGAGTTTGTTTGCAGGAGTGAGTGATGCTAGTTGAATAAAATATGTAATGATTTTTCAGTTTCTCTTAATATTACAAAATCATCTGCTGACACATTCTGTTCTACTTCAAGTGATAAATAACTTCATTTTTATATAATTTTAAGCTTAGCTCAAAGTAAAGTAAATAGTATGATGTTTCAGTCATAAAGTAATGCTATAAAATGAATTAATACATTCTTTTAGTGAATGACTAAGTGTGAATTGCTCTTGCCAATAATAAGCTCCTGCTTCTGTGTACATTTCTTTTTGTGTTTAATCATCCTGCTTTTTATAATTAGAATTTGACCATTCAGCTGATACCATTCAGAGTTCCAGGGCTCACACTTGAATTAAATCATCTGCTCACATTTCAATGACAATTTCATCACCATCATCACCTTACTTGTCATTCGCCAGAACTCATATAGCCAAGCACTGGACCAACTGAACTTGAAATGTCAGTTTTTATTTCCTGCTCTTGATACACATTTATCAAAAATACACATCTCTTATGAATAGTATGGTGAGGTTTGAAACATTTATGATGGCTCTGTGAAATATATCGAAAGAGCTCTGCCTACTGGGTAGGGGACCATGGTTTGATAAGCACCCCCAGCGATGGAGTAGCCAACATGGAGAGGTAAAAGAATGAAGCTTCAAGGGCCACTTGTCTCTGTTTGGGCAGTGGGTTGGGATCATGTGCCAGGATGAAATGCAGCTGTCTTATTGCTAGGGTAAACCAAAAACCACAGTAGCGATCATGCCAAGTTGGAAGAGTAAGGAGGAACTGTGCTACTGCAGAAGCAGAGCATGGCCTCATAGGGCCCCATAGTATCCCACTGCGTGGCCCCATAGCATCCCACTGCGTGGCCCCATAGCATCCCACTGCATGTCCTCATAGCATCCCACTGCATGGCCTCATAGCATCCCACTGCATGCCCTCATAGCATCCCACTGCATATTACTTGAGTTTGCAGCTCCCAAACTGGCATTTCAACATGGGAATAGCATTGTTTGATTCTCTGTTCATTAAGTCCTGAGTGTGAGCCTGAAACTGACAAGTGTGTGGGAATATGACCTAATTAGCCCATCTGCAAATAAGACGCTCTCTCTCTTTCTTGTCAGTCTGATGATCATCCCTGTTGGCTATAGGGGAACAAGTTGGCCAAATGGGTGGTCAGAAAAGAAGAAAAAGTACTGTCCTGCGGCAGCAGTATGGCAATGTCCTGTGAAGCCTTGATCTCCTAACAGGAGAAAATCCTAATTCACAGTAAGTTTGCAGAGGCCAGGTGGAGTAGGTAGACCCAGAGATCAAGGAAATGCATCAGAGTCAGTTGTGTGGGAGAAAAAATCATTATACACACTGATACCATACTTTCTATGCTAAATATGACAGGAATGTCACTACAGACAATTTGTTTGCGTTCACTTATAATTCTTCTGGGTTCCCGTTGTAGCCCAAAGACCATAACTGTGGTCCTCAGAGAAGTGGAAATATAAATGCATTTACATGGGAAATATATACCAAGCCTGTAATTACTGTATGTTGGAGTATTCCCTACTTCCAAAGTTATGGTAGTTTCATAGTTAGTAGATATATATATATATATATATATATATATATATATATATATATATATATATATATATGTACCAGGGGTCTAAGGCGTCAGCTACTCTTGAGGCTTGCTAGTTGTAGCAGAGTTTCAAACTTTGCTTCAATCTCTTGAGGATAATAATTTCTTTTTTAAGTTTTAGGACTTGTGGTAAAGACTTCAGACTCCTATAGTGACCATTTTTTCTATTATCATAGTCAACAACAGAGAAGCCATAACCCTGTCTTCTTATCATTTCCTGTTTACTGATAGCTCTGAAATGGCAAGTGGTACTTTTAAATGGTTCAAATGTACATGAAGGCTCAAAAAAGAAAAATAATGTTTCTCTCTGTCTTTCTTTGGGTTCAGAACACATTTACCATTTTTCTCAGCGAAATTGCAATGAATATGCAAAACTTTCTGAGCTTTTTTTGAGCTTATTTAATATTATTACAAAATGTAACACATTGCCTGTTTGTAATAACTAGCTGAACAGAGAGTAAGAACTCAGTTACATACTGGAAGGAAACATCAATGAGTGTCTTCTTTTTGAGAAACACAAATGTGTGATTTAACATAGTTACAGTAACTACAAGTTTTATTTATTTATTTATTTATTACATTCATTAACTGGGTAATATCTGACTGGGCCAGAAGCCTGTTTTCAGCAGAGGCCTGGAGAGAAAACCTCCAGAAACAGTAACTAACAAAGTTAACAGTCCTAACAAAGTTATAACTATTAATTAAGTACAGAACAAATAAAGCTAGCATTATTGACTATATGCAAAACAACTACAAAGTCAAACAGAGTGCACAATATATACAGTGAAAAATTAATGAAGATACAATGTATAGTGGGGTATTAATAGAGACACCAGCAGTAGCAATTACATGTACAACAATGACTGCAAATGTACTCAAGGCCAGTAATGCAGCTGAGAGAAGATGTAAAATATAAGAAAACTCAGCACGGAGATGAAGGGAGAGTAGGAAGGACAGAAGAGGTATGATAAGGGAACGAGTTAGAAGGAGCAGAATGAGTAATATAGTTAGGGAGGTGGGATGAAAGAGCCTGGAGTATGGCAGAAGCAAAGGCAATGATTAGTGAGGTAGACCTTTAGTAGTTATTTGAACTCATGATGGTTAGGATTTTTTGCTATGGGCTGAGAGAGAGTGTTGCAGAATTTGATGTTTTTTGTAAGAATAGAGGGAGTTGCCATGATAGTTGTGGGAGTGGGTAACCTTTCGCATTAGTTTGTAAGAAGGTCAGCGTGATCCAAGACTAATATTAGGTTGGACTAGGTTAGAAAAAGCAGGGCAGTTACTGGGTTGGTGGACTATTTTGTGGACCATGGTGAATTGATTTGAGTAATAAAAGGTGAGGGAGTTCTAGCCAGTTGAAGTGGGAGAGTACTGTGCAGTAGTGAGACCAGTGTGCGTGGTTAGTGGCAAACTTAGCAATTTTGTTATAGCAGGATTCAAGGTTATTGAATTCAGTCTTTTGCTGGTTTGTGAATATATGGGATCGGTAGAGGAGGGTAGAAAGCAGGTGTAACCGAGCAGTGGCAAACTTGGAGCTTTGAGTAAGGTATGGCTTGGCCCTATAGAGGGTGCTTAGTTTGATATGGACTTTTGTCAGAGAGATATGTTTATCAAATTTTAGTGTATCTTCAGGTGCAACACCTAGAAGTTTAGTCTGGCTTGTGCGTTCTATCTTTGTTTCATTTGAGGAGAGGATCGTGAGAGAGGACTGGCATGACTTAGATGTATTATTTCTGAAGTCTATAATCTTAGTTTTATTTGAGTTTAGTATGAGTTGATGTTCAGTGAGGAATTTTTCTATGTCCTGAAATGAGGTTTGCATTTTTGTTTGAAGTTCCTAGGGTGAGGGGGCAGCGCAGATAAGTGTAGAATCATTGGCATACTGGACAGTGGAGGCTAGTTGAGTTGTAGAGCTGAGGTTGTTTATAAATATGCTAAAGAAGAGAGGACTCAGTATGGAACCTTGGGTATACCAACCGAGATGGGAAGTAGGGGGGAAAGGCTGTTCTCCCATTTGGTAGCCTGCTGTCGATTGGAAAGATAGCTATGGAACCAGCAAAAGCATGACAGAGGTCATAAGGTGAGAGTGTGTTGAGAAGTAGTTGGTGGGAAACAGTGTCAAAGGGTTTGGACATATCACGAAAGGTGGATGAGACAAGCTGGCCTTCATTTATGAGATGATGAATGGTGTTAGTGAAAGTCATGAGGGCAGTGCTGGTACTATGTTTAGGTCTAAAGCCATGTTGAGAAGTAGATAGTAGGTTGTGGCTAAGGAAGTGGTTGAGGAGTTGATTGTGGATGCATTTTTCTAAAATTTTAGCAAGTGGGGATAGGATGGCTAGGGGATGGAAGTTAGTTCTTTAGAGGGTCCACCTTTATGGAGGGGAATGATATGTAATATTTTCCAGAGAAGTGGGACATATTGCTCTGCAATGGAATGATTAATCAGGATAGATATGAGGTAGGCAATACAAGGGGCGGCAGTTTTTAGGAATTCATTAGGTAGTTAGTCTACTGCAAGACAGCAGGGTTTTAGCTTGGTTAGGAGAGTTTTTATGTAACTAGTTTAAATGGAAGTGAAAGTGAAGGGGTAAGGATTATCTGGAGTGGGAGTGGGAAGAGCTAGAGGTTGATTTGACTTGTTACCTAGCAGAGAGGTGATAGTATTTACAAAGTGAGAGTTAATTTGAGTTTGCAATAGGGACAAATATGTTTGAGCGGACTGAAGCAGAGCTTGGGGATTGTCCAGGACTGAACAGATAGTTAAAGCTTTGCCAGAATTTTGGGGGGATGTGTAGGTGTTTCTGTTGACAGGATTTGAAGTAGGTTTTTTTGTCTGATTTAATTTGTTTCTTAGCTAGATTCCTTAGTTGTTGATATGTTAAGAGGTTTACCTTATCTTTGGTGGTACGGTAAGCTGATCAGGCTCTATCCCTACATTTAAGTAGTAGCTGGGAATCATTCATTAGCCAGGGTCGGATCTTAGCTTTTGAGCATACTTTTCTACTGGGAGAGAGATTGTTTAGAGTTTTGAGACAGGTGCTATTGAAATACTGAACAGCCAGGTCTACTTGGAGGTTTCTAAGTAGTGTCCAGTCACATTGTTGGAGTAGTAGGTTAAAGGTGGAGGGGAAGAAGTTTTTATTGCTATAGATGTATTTGTTAGTAATGTTGCTTTGAGTGTGCACATGTTTTCTGTATAGAAAGGTAGAAGAATGGTCACTGAGTGAGTCTGAAAGGCAAACGGCTAGGTACCTAAGGTTAGGTTTATTAGTCGCTATCCAGTCTAATGTTGACTGCTTTTTGGAGTGTTTGTCTGTTCAAGTTGAACAGGATATGGTTTGGGTGAAGTTGAAAATGTTTAGGAAGTTGAAGGTGTTACTGGATGAGCATGATTGCCAATCAAGGTTGAAATTGCCAAGAATTATGGTTTCTTGGTGGAAATTGATAGATGCCCAAGAGAGCAGGCTTTCGATGGTGTGAAGGTTATTACCTGGTGGGAGATAGGTGGCTATGTTGATTATAATTTTGTTTGGGTTGATTTCAAGATGGGTAGTTAGGATTTCAGAGTTAGGTAGGTCAGTAGGTGCACAATTTAGTTGTTCAACTTTGAAAGTGTCTTTATACATAATGGTGACACCACCGCCTCTTTTGTTTAACCTGTCTAGTCTAATGATTTTATAGGCAGTTGTGATAACTTTGTCATTAATGTGGGGTTTTAACTAGGTTCAGTTATCACAGCTATGTCTGTTCAGTAGTATTCACTTTCATTATTGTTAGGCATGGCCTTTATGATTTTTTATATATGACCTGAATTTGTCATTTTATTTTGCAAACTTAAATTTAATAGTAACACAAGCTTTAGCATAGCTATCATTAGACCTGTTTTACAAAACAAATAATTACATTTTGAATGGCAATCACAATATCTCTCTCTCTCTCTCTCTCTATATATATATATATATATATATATATATATATATATATATATATATCACATTCACCTTTCATATAGGAGACTGTGGGTTCTATTCCCATTCCAGATAGATGGATTGCTGGCAGTATGACACTGGAGGTTGCTGCACTTGAGAGTGTGGTGTCCTCTAATACCTTGGCCAGATTTCCCATAGTACTACAAATATTTCCTCAGGTCTACCCCCTGAAATGAGGCTACAAACCTACTGAGACTGACCCAATCAAGAAAGGATAAATAAATAAATAAATAACTAAATAAAATGACAATAAAGATAAAGGCAGCTACACTCCTGCAGGCAAATGCTGTGCTGAAAAAAGCGCCAAATGTAAAACACAAAATAAGAAGTCCAGCAACAGCAACCATGCAAGAAATCCATTGTATTCCAACGTAGTATAATCCAAAACACATATCTAGTTAAAGAACAGCCTCCGAGTCTATAAACCACTAAAATGAATTTATTATGCACTCAGTCGGTAAGCGCTTTCACAAAATTGCTTCATCAGACCATAACGGACTGAGTACTAGAATGCATTTAAAAACATTGTTACCAATCAAAACAATATCACATAATTACGTCATTTCCTTCAATGACGCTACCTTTATAACTAAGTTAAAACAATCATAACTATTCCAGATCTCATACAATAACCCTGAAATTTTTCTAATAAAAAGTTATTTATCTAAACTCAAATCTATAATCACTTTCAAGAAATAATACATTATATAGTCTCATACCTAGTTGAGCTATCATATAAATTAGTTATCAAGCCTGCTTCGAAAGGTCTCCACATGAACATATTACAGCGCTGAGCAAAAAAACATTCGAATATCAGTGACAATACCCTTCCTTAAGCAAATATACCATTACATAATATGAATGGTAAAATATATATATAAAATGCAAAAATTCATTAATGAATTTGTGCTTAAATGATCTAAAACCATTCTACTATACATGGTCATTTACAAAAAATAATAAATTATTTAATTTCATGCATAAATTAATTAGTAAGACCTTGCAAAAACGTATCACAGCGCTTAAATAATAAAGCGTTCAGATGTTAGCAGCGCTGCCATTCACTAATCAAATAAACAGTTCAATAATTAAATTAACAACAGCCTATCATAAATATGTCTAATTCATTAATCCTTTATATATATATATATATATATATATATATATATATATATATATATACACATAAATATATAACTTACTATCTAAAAATTTTTTATCTACAACACCGAGAAAAAATGCCTCACATATCTATTGGATAATATTCAAATAATGATTGTTGAACATCGAAACAAAATATTAAAAAATTTGAAGTCTATCTATATGTATTACATATAAAAAACTATTTGTTGTTATTAACAAATATCTAGGTACCAATATCCAAAAATATATAACATTATAGAAGTCAGAAATCAAATTATAGTTTCTGACTTCACTTACATCAAATAAAATAATCATTTAAAATAATCATTTCTTTTAAATGTTATGACAGTTTTCTGTGGTAAATGAGGAACAGGTTTTAGAAATGATTACTTTATTTGATGTAAGTGAGGTCAGAAACTATAATTTGATTTCTGACTTCTATAATGTTATATATTTTTGGCTATTGGTACCTAGATATTTGTTAATAATCTAACAAATAGTTTTTTATATGTAATACTTGAATATTTTGTTTCGATGTTCAGTAATCGTTATTTGAATATTATCCAATAGATAGGTGAGGCATTTTTTCTCGGTGTTGTAGATAAAAAATTTTTAGATAGTAAGTTATATATTTATGTGTATATATATATATATATATATATATATATATATTTATGTGTATATATATAAAGGATCATTGAATTAGACATTTATGATAGGCTATTATTAATTTAATTATTGAATTGTTCATTTGACTAGTGAATGGCAGCGCTGGTAATATTTGAACGCTTTATTATTTAAGCGCTGTGATACGTTTTTGCGAGGTCTTACTAATTAATTTATGTATGAAATTAAATAATATATTATTTTTTTGAAAATGACCATGTATAGTAGAATGATTTAAGATCATTTAAGCACAAATTCGTTAATGAATTTTTGCATTTTATATATATATATATTACCATTCATATTATTTAACGGTATATTTGCTTAAGGAAAGGGTATTGTCGCTGATAGTTGAATGTTTTTTGTTCAGCGCTGTAATATGTTCATGTGGAGACCTTTTGAAGCAGGTTTGATAACTAATTTATATGATAGCTCAGCTAGGTATGAGAATATATAATGTATTATTTCTTGAAAGTGATTATACATTTGAGTTTACATATATAACTTCTTATTAGAAAAAAATCAGGGTTATTGTATGAGATCTGAAATAGTTATGATTGTTTTAACTTAGTTATAAAGGTAGCGAAAGTGAAGGAAATGACATAATTATGTGATATTGTTTTGATTGGTAACAATGTTTTTAAATGCATTCTAGTACTCAGCCCGTTGTGGTCTGATGACGCAATTTTCTGAAAGCACTTACCGACTGAGTGCACAATAAATTCATTTTAGTGGTTTATAGACTCGGAGGCTGTTCTTTAACTAGATACGTGTTTTGGATTATACTACTTTGGAATACAATGGATTTTTTGCATGGTTGCTGTTGCTGGACTTCTTATTTTGTGTTTTAAATAACTACATAAATATTTACTAAACAATATGAAAAGTCGATCGTCTTTGTATTTTTATTGAATATGTAAAGTGTTTCAAATTAATTTTTATAAATTGTCAAGTTGTAAGAAAAATGTATGCTTAACAGAAGGACAATGCCTCCACACTATATTAGTAAAATTTCAGAAAAAACTGAGCAAATATTAAAGAAAATTTTTGCAAATGGGACACATTACAAAATTTGAAATATGGAGTGACTCATCTAACAAAAGGCTTCAGTTTGCATACCACTTTGTGTTCTGTCCGATATACAGTTACTTAAAATAGTCAGGTTTATTTTAAATATACATATACAGAAAACAGTTCACTATACAGAAGTTATGATTTAATTAACATAAAAAAAACACCAACAGCTGTATTTCTTTTATTTTACAATGAAAGCAAATAGATGTCAGTTATGCCCAGTACATTTAACACAAAGTCTCTGATATAACATGATCTCCCTAATAGTTACTAATATATTACTTCTAACTCCACAATTCTTATGACCATATATATATATATATATATATATATATATAGTTTTCAAAACAATAAAACTGAAATTATGATTTGCCATATCTGCAGTGACATGCTTTGCAAAGTTTTTGTCTGGGTATTTATTTTCAGTATTCCTTAAATTCTCTCCCAAGTCTCCTTTAAAACATACTGCTAAGTATTCATCTCTGTTTACCACAATTTTCCTCTGGCTACTGCACAGAAAGAGTACATCCCTTAAAAGCTCCCACATGTGCTCTATAAAACATTTTGTTAAACACATTTGTCTATTTTATGCTCCTTTCCTCTAGACATTGTACAAAAATAAATCATTTAAACAGCAGAAAGACAGTATATGATCACAAATATCAATATTTTGTGTCCTCACTTATCCTTAAATAATACAAAATGTGGTTTGTGTATCATTTAGTATCTGACATCAAATGTGAACTGCATCTAAAAACCAAATCATAAAAAATTCCATCAGTATTTAGGGATGTGGAGTGGAACAGTAAGGCCTGTCAACATAACATGCAGGCTAGCTTATACACATTATTTGATCAAAGTAGCTTTACTTTAATATGCTTATTTACTCCCTGGTACTTAAAGCAAACAAGTATATAATTTACAGATTTAGTCTGGTATAGGGATACATTCCCTAAGATCTGTGAACAAGAATTACCATTTGAAGTGCTATATTTATGCAATAAATGCATATCAATAATAATATCAGTATGCATACCAAAACAGCACTGTGGCATTGTGGATATGATACATTGTCAGCATGGCATGCATTCAAACTGAAAATTTTAAATTGTGAATTGTGGAACTGTATACCGCATGACATCGAAATCTTGCTTAATATTCAAGCAAGATTGTCAGCAACAAATAGACACACATATGCACACACACACTACACACACAGACATACATATATATGTATATATATATATATATATATATATATATATATATATATATATATATATATATATATACACACATGTACATATGGGTCTACCTGATAACACCAAATCACATTTCATCGAGACAATTGCATCGAAACTGCAGAAGAGCAAAACTCCATATCATCAAACCACACTTCCATGAACTGAAGAGACTTCCTATTCATCGGTAGCAACAGTAGTGAAGGAAAAGGAGATTCGGTAAATGTACAGTTCACTGAGCAGCTCTGTGGTAGATGTGAGCATGCTGTGTGTGTGCCCTTTTCGTGTGTGTGTGTGTGCCCTTTTCGTGTGTGTGTGCCCTTTTCTACAATATAGTGTGATCTCGGAGTTGATATATTTAATTTGCAGGGGGTGAGGGGTGTGTGTGTCCCTGCTAAAATATAGGATGGGATAGCGTAGGTTTCTGGTGTTTTGAGGGGTGGTATGTTGTAGGTAGAGTTTGTGTATTTTTTTTTGTTTTAGTCCAGGGGGGGTGTTTGCAGAAGTGTGGTTCGATGATATGGAGTTTCATTCTTCTGCAGTTTCGATGCATTCGTCTCCATTCAGCATTCTGGGAATTCGATGTTAGAAGATAGACCCATATATCCATATATATATATATATATATATATATATATATATATATATATATATGTGTGTGTGTGTGTGGGGGGGGTCTACTTTGTTGTGTTGAATCTAATTTCACTGAATTTCATTTCATCCCAACCACACCACTGAAAATACAAGCTACTGAAAACTCATTTCACTGAATTTGATTTCACTGTACTAAACTTAGTATATATGGCACTGTGTAGAGTACTGTAAGGCAAATAAAAGTATATGCCCTTTTCCTCACTGTAGTCCAATCCTGGAGTTAGTACAGATATATATATATATATATACACACATATATATATATATATATATATATATATATATATATATATATATATTTTTTTTTTGGGATGTGTGGGGGGCATAGCCCCCCACCTTGTTTGTTTTATATTGTATTTTACTAAAAACTTCAAAACAATACATTTTAAACAATACACATGCATAGTTGCAACACCAATGACTAACTCACTCAAGAAGATAATATGTACTCAAACTAAGTGGGAGGCTACACCCCCCCATACCCCCATTCTGGGGGGCTGTGCCCTCACAACCCCCCTAAATATATATACTAACTCCAGGATTGCACTACAGTGGGGAAAAGGACGTTTACCTTTTACTTACTTTACAGTACTCTACACAGTGCCATATATACTAACTGCAGTTCAGTGAAATTAGTTTTCAGTAATTTGAGTTTTTAGTGAAGTGGTCGCGGTGAAATGAAATGCAGTGAAAAAGATTCAACGAAACAAAGTAGACCCATATATATATATATCTGATACCATACTTTCTATGCTAAATGTGACAAGAATGTCACTACAGACAATTTGTTTGCATTCACTTATAATTCTTCTGGGTTCCCGTTGTAGCCCAAAGACCATAACTGTGGTCCTCAGAGAAGTGGAAATATAAATGCATTTACATGGGAAATATATACCAAGCCTGTAATTACTGTATGTTGGAGTATTCCCTACTTCCAAAGTTATGGCAGTTTCATAGTTAGTAGATATATATATATATATATATATATATATATATATATATATATATATATATGTACCAGGGGTCTAAGGCGTTAGCTACTCTTGAGGCTTGCTAGTTGCAGCAGAGAGTTTCAAACTTTGCTTCAATCTCTTGAGGATCATAATTACTTTTTTAAGTTTTAGGACTTGTGGTAAAGACTTCAGACTCCTATAGTGACCATTTT
The DNA here is from genome assembly GCF_019279795.1 of Protopterus annectens. Classification (NCBI taxonomy): domain Eukaryota; kingdom Metazoa; phylum Chordata; order Ceratodontiformes; family Protopteridae; genus Protopterus; species Protopterus annectens. The sequence goes on from NC_056725.1 coordinate 1,608,404,668, forward strand.
TTCTATTATCATAGTCAACAACAGAGAAGCCATAACCCTGTCTTCTTATAATTTCCTGTTTACTGATAGCTCTGAAATGGCAAGTGGTACTTTTAAATGGTTCAGATGTACATGAAGGCTCAAAAAAGAAAAATAATGTAACTAACAAAGTTAACAATCCTAACAAAGTTATAACTATTAATTAATTACAGAACAAATAAAGCTAGCATTATTGACTATATGCAAAACAACTACAAAGTCAAACAGAGTGCACAATATATACAGTGAAAAATTAATGAAGATACAATGTATAGTGGGGTATTAATAGAGACACCAGCAGTAGCAATTACATGTACAACAATGACTGCAAATGTACTCAAGGCCAGTAATGCAGCTGAGAGAAGATGTAAAATATAAGAAAACTCAGCACGGAGATGAAGGGAGAGTAGGAAGGACAGAAGAGGTATGATAAGGGAACGAGTTAGAAGGAGCAGAATGAGTAATATAGTTAGGGAGGTGGGATGAAAGAGCCTTTAGTATGGCAGAAGCAAAGGCAATGATTAGTAATGTAGACCTTTAGTAGTTATTTGAACTCATGATGGTTAGGATTTTTTGCTATGGGCTGAGAGAGAGTGTTGCAGAATTTGATGTTTTTTGTAAGAATAGAGGGAGTTGCCATGATAGTTGTGGGAGTGGGTAACCTTTTGCATAAGTTTGTAAGAAGGTCAGCGTGATCCAAGACTAATATTAGGTTGGACTAGGTTAGAAAAAGCAGGGCAGTTACTGGGTTGGTGGACTATTTTGTGGACCATGGTGAATTGATTTGAGTAATAAATGGTGAGGGAGTTCTAGCCAGTTGAGGTGGGAGAGTACTGTGCAGTAGTGAGACCAGTGTGCGTGGTTAGTGGCAAACTTAGCAATTTTGTTATAGCAGGATTCAAGGTTATTGAATTCAGTCTTTTGCTGGTTTGTGAATATATGGGATCCGTAGAGGAGGGTAGAAAGCAGGTATAACTGAGCAGTGGCAAACTTGGAGCTTTGAGTAAGGTATGGCTTGGCCCTATAGAGGGTGCTTAGTTTGATATGGACTTTTGTCAGAGAGATTTGTTTATCAAATTTTAGAGTATCTTCAGGTGTGACACCTAGAAGTTTAGTCTGGCTTGTGCATTCTATCTTTGTTTCATTTGAGGAGAGGATCATGAGAGAGGACTGGCATGGCTTAGATGTATTATTTCTGAAGTCTATAATCTTAGTTTTATTTGAGTTTAGTATGAGTTGATGTTCAGTGAGGAATTTTTCTATGTCGTGAAATGAGGTTTGCATTTTTTTTGAAGTTCCTAGGGTGAGGGGGCAGCGCAGATAAGTGTAGAATCATTGGCATACTGGACAGTGGAGGCTAGTTGAGTTGTAGAGCTGAGGTTGTTTATAAATATGCTAAAGAAGAGAGGACTCAGTATGGAACCTTGGGTATACCAACCAAGATGGGAAGTAGGGGGGAAAGACTGTTCTCCCTTTTGGTAGCCTGCTGTCGATTGGAAAGATAGCTATGGAACCAGCACAAGCATGACAGAGGTCATAAGGTGAGAGTGTGCTGAGAAGTAGTTGGTGGGAAACAGTGTCAAAGGCTTTGGACATATCACGAAAGGTGGATGAGACAAGCTGGCCTTCATTTATGAGATGATGAATGGTGTTAGTGAAAGTCATGAGGGCAGTGCTGGTACTATGCTTAGGTCTAAAGCCATGTTGAGAAGTGGATAGTAGGTTGTGGCTAAGGAAGTGGTTGAGGAGTTGATTGTGGATGCATTTTTCTAAAATTTTAGCAAGTGGGGATAGGATGGCTAGGGGATGGAAGTTAGTTCTTTAGAGGGTCCACCTTTATGGAGGGGAATGATATGTAATATTTTCCAGAGAAGTGGGACATATTGCTCTGCAATGGAATGATTAATCAGGATAGATATGAGGTAGGCAATAGAAGGGGCGGCAGTTTTTAGGAATTCATTAGGTAGTTAGTCTACTGCAAGACAGCAGGGTTTTAGCTTGGTTAGGAGAGTTTTTATGTAACTAGTTTAAATGGAAGTGAAAGTGAAGGGGTAAAGATTATCTGGAGTGGGAGTGGGAAGAGCTAGAGGTTGATTTGACTTGTTACCTAGCAGAGAGGTGATAGTATTTATAAAGTGAGAGTTAATTTGAGTTGCAATAGGGACAGATATGTTTGAGCGGACTGAAGCAGAGCTTGGGGATTATCCAGGACTGAGCAGATAGTTAATGCTTTGCCAGAATTTTGGGGGGATGTGTAGGTGTTTCTGTTGACAGTATTTGAAGTAGGTTTTTTTTGTCTGATTTAATTTGTTTCTTAGCTAGATTCCTTAGTTGTTGATATGTTAAGAGGTTTACCTTATCTTTGGTGGTACGGTAAGCTGATCAGGCTCTATCCCTACATTTAAGTAGTAGCTTGGTATCATTCATTAGCCAGGGTCGGATCTTAGCTTTTGAGCATACTTTTCTACTGGGAGAGAGATTGTTTAGAGTTTTGAGACAGGTGCTATTGAAATACTGAACAGCCAGGTCTACTTGGAGGTTTCTAAGTAGTGTCCAGTCACATTGTTGGAGTAGTAGGTTAAAGGTGGAGGGGAAGAAGTTTTTATTGCTATAGATGTATTTGTAAGTAATGTTGCTTTGAGTGTGCACATGTTTTCTGTATAGAAAGGTAGGAGAATGGTCACTGAGTGAGTCTGAAAGGCAAACGGCTAGGTACCTAAGGTTAGGTTTATTAATCGCTATCCAGTCTAATGTTGACTGCTTTTTGGAGTGTTTGTCTGTTCAAGTTGAACAGGATATGGTTTGGATGAAGTTGAAAATGTTTAGGAAGTTGAAGGTGTTACTGGATGAGCATGATTGCCAATCAAGGTTGAAATTGCCAAGAATTATGGTTTCTTGGTGGAAATTGATAGATGCCCAAGAGAGCAGGCTTTCAATGGTGTGAAGGTTATTACCTGGTGGGAGATAGGTGGCTATGTTGATTATAATTTTGTTTGGGCTGATTTCAAGATGGGTAGTTAGGATATCAGAGTTAGGTAGGTCAGTAGGTGCACAATTTAGCTGTTCAACTTTGAAAGTGTCTTTATACATAATGGTGACACCACCACCTCTTTTGTTTAACTTGTCTAGTCTAATGATTTTATAAGCAGTTGTGATAACTTTGTCATTAATGTGGGGTTTTAACTAGGTGCAGTTATCACAGCTATGTCTGTCCAGTAGTATTCACTTTCATTATTGTTAGGCATGACCTTTATGATTTTTTATGTATGACCTGAATTTGTCATTTTATTTTGCAAACTTAAATTTAATAGTAACACAAGCTTTAGCATAGCTATCATTAGACCTGTTTTACAAAACAAATAATTACATTTTGAATGGCAATCACAATCTCTCTCTCTCTCTCTCTCTCTATATATATATATATATATATATATATCACATTCACCTTTCATATAGGAGACTGTGGGTTCTATTCCCATTCCAGATAAGATGGATTGCTGGCAGTATGACACTGGAGGTTGCTGCACTTGAGAGTGTGGTGTCCTCTAATACCTTGGCCAGATTTCCCATAGTACTACAAATATGACCTCAGGTCTACCCCCTGAAATGAGGCTACAAACCTACTGAGACTGACCCAATCAAGAAAGGATAAATAAATAAATAAATAAAATGACAATAAAGATAAAGGCAGCTACACTCCTGCAGGCAAATGCTGTGCTGAAAAAAGCGCCAAATGTAAAACACAAAATTTACAAAAAAAATAAATTATTTAATTTCATGCATAAATTAATTAGTAAGACCTTGCAAAAACATATCACAGCGCTTAAATAATAAAGCGTTCAGATGTTAGCAGCGCTGCCATTCACTAATCAAATAAACAGTTCAATAATTAAATTAACAACAGCCTATCATAAATATGTCTAATTCACTAATCCTTTATATATATATATATATATATATATATATATATATATATATATATATATATATATATATATATATACACATAAATGTATAACTTACTATCTAAAAAGTTTTTATCTACAACACTGAGAAAAAATGCCTCACATATCTATTGGATAATATTCAAATAATGAGGGTTGAACATCGAAACAAAATATTCAAAAATTTGAAGTCTATCTATATGTATTACATATAAAAAACTATTTGTTGTTATTAACAAATATCTAGGTACCAATAGCCAAAAATATATAACATTATAGAAGTCAGAAATCAAATTATAGTTTCTGACTTCACTTACATCAAATAAAATAATCATTTAAAATAATCATTTCTTTTAAATGTTATGACAGTTTTCTGTGGTAAATGAGGAACAGGTTTTAGAAATGATTACTTTATTTGATGTAAGTATGGTCAGAAACTATAATTTGATTTCTGACTTCTATAATGTTATATATTTTTGGATATTGGTACCTAGATATTTGTTAATAACCTAACAAATAGTTTTTTATATGTAATACATATAGATAGACTTCGAATTTTTGAATATTTTGTTTCGATGTTCAACAATCATTATTTGAATATTATCCAATAGATATGGGAGGCATTTTTTTCTCAGTGTTGTAGATAAAAACTTTTTAGATAGTAAGTTATGCATTTATGTGTATATATATATATATATATATATATATATATATATATATATATATAAAGGATTAGTGAATTAGACATATTTATGATAGGCTATTATTAATTTAATTATTGAACTGTTTATTTGATTAGTGAATGGCAGCGCTGCTAAGATCTGAACGCTTTATTATTTAAGTGCTGTGATACGTTTTTGCGAGGTCTTACTAATTAATTTATGCATGAAATTAAATAATTTATTATTTTTTGTAAATGACCATGTATAGTAGAATGGTTTTAGATCATTTAAGCACAAATTCGTTAATGAATTTTTGCATTTTATATATATATTTTACCATTCATATTATTTAATGGTATATTTGCTTAAGGAAGGGTATTGTCGCTGATATTCGAATGTTTTTTGCTCAGCGCTGTAATATGTTCATGTGGTGACCTTTCGAAGCAGGCTTGATAACTAATTTATATGATAGCTCAACTAGGTATGAGACTATATAATGTATTATTTCTTGAAAGTGATTATACATTTGAGTTTATATATATAACTTTTTATTAGAAAAATTTCAGGGTTATTGTATGAGATCTGGAATAGTTATGATTGTTTTAACTTAGTTATAAAGGTAGCGTCATTGAAGGAAATGACGTAATTATGTGATATTGTTTTGATTGGTAACAATGTTTTTAAATGCATTCTAGTACTCAGTCCGTTGTGGTCTGATGACGCAATTTTGTGAAAGCGCTTACCGACTGAGTGCACAATAAATTCATTTTAGTGGTTTATAGACTCGGAGGCTGTTCTTTAACTAGATACGTGTTTTGGATTATACTACTTTGGAATACAATGGATTTTTCGCATGGTTGCTGTTGCTGGACTTCTTATTTTGTGTTTTAAATAAATAAATAAATATTTACTAAACAATATGAAAAGTCGATTATCTTTGTATTTTTATTGAATATGTAAAGTGCTTCAAATTAATTTTTATAAATTGTCAAGTTGTAAGAAAAATGTATGCTTAACAGAAGGACAATGCTTCCACACTATATTAGTAAAATTTCAGAAAAAACTGAGCAAATATTAAAGAAAATTTACTGAACTATTTTTGCAAATGGGACACATTACAAAATTTGAAATATGGAGTGACTCATCTAACAAAAGGCTTCAGTTTGCATACCACTTTGTGTTCTGTCCGATATACAGTTACTTAAAATAGTCAGGTTTATTTTAAATATACATATACAGAAAACAGTTCACTATACAGAAGTTATGATTTAATTAACATAAAAAAAACACCAACAGCTGTATTTCTTTTATTTTACAATGAAAGCAAATAGATGTCAGTTATGTCCAGTACATTTAACACAGAGTCTCTGATATAACATGTTCTCCCTAATAGTCACTAATATATTACTTCTAACTCCACAATTCTTATGACCATATATATATATATATATATATATATATATATATATAGTTTTCAAAACAATAAAACTGAAATTATGATTTGCCATATCTGCAGTGACATGCTTTGCAAAGTTTTTGTCTGGGTATTTATTTTCAGTATTCCTTAAATTCTCTCCCAAGTCTCCTTTAAAACATACTGCTAAGTATTCATCTCTGTTTACCACAATTTTCCTCTGGCTACTGCACAGAAAGAGTACATCCCTTAAAAGCTCCCACATGTGCTCTATAAAACATTTTGTTAAACACATTTGTCTATTTTATGCTCCTTTCCTCTAGACATTGTACAAAAATAAATCATTTAAACAGCAGAAAGACAGTATATGATCACAAATATCAATATTTTGTGTCCTCACTTATCCTTAAATAATACAAAATGTGGTTTGTGTATCATTTAGTATCTGACATCAAATGTGAACTGCATCTAAAAACCAAATCATAAAAAATTCCATCAGTATTTAGGGATGTGGAGTGGAACAGTAAGGCCTGTCAACATAACATGCAGGCTAGCTTATACACATTATTTGATCAAAGTAGCTTTACTTTAATATGCTTATTTACTCCCTGGTACTTAAAGCAAACAAGTATATAATTTACAGATTTAGTCTGGTATAGGGATACATTCCCTAAGATCTGTGAACAAGAATTACCATTTGAAGTGCTATATTTATGCAATAAATGCATATCAATAATAATATCAGTATGCATACCAAAACAGCACTGTGGCATTGTGGATATGATACATTGTCAGCATGGCATGCATTCAAACTGAAAATTTTAAATTGTGAATTGTGGAACTGTATACCGCATGACATCGAAATCTTGCTTAATATTCAAGCAAGATTGTCAGCAACAAATAGACACACATATGCACACACACACTACACACACAGACATACATACATATATATATATATATATATATATATATATATATATATATATATATATATATATATATATATATATATATATATATATATATATATATGTATATATATACACATGTACATATGGGTCTACCTGATAACACCAAATCACATTTCATCGAGACAATTGCATCGAAACTGCAGAAGAGCAAAACTCCATATCATCAAACCACACTTCCATGAACTGAAGAGACTTCCTATTCATCGGTAGCAACAGTAGTGAAGGGAAAGGAGATTCGGTAAATGTACAGTTCACTGAGCAGCTCTGTGGTAGATGTGAGCATGCTGTGTGTGTGCCCTTTTCGTGTGTGTGTGTGTGTGTGTGTGTGTGTGTGTGTGCCCTTTTCGTGTGTGTGTGCCCTTTTCTACAATATAGTGTGATCTCGGAGTTGATATATTTAATTTGCAGGGGGTGAGGGGTGTGTGTCCCCCTGCTAAAATATAAGATGGGATAGCGTAGGTTTCTGGTGTTTTGAGGGGGGGTATGTTGTAGGTAGAGTTTGTGTATTTTTTTTGTTTTAGTCCAGGGGTGTGTTTGCAGAAGTGTGGTTCAATGATATGGAGTTTCATTCTTCTGTAGTTTCGATGCATTCGTCTCCATTCAGCGTTCTGGGAATTTGATGTTAGAAGATAGACCCATATATCCATATATATAAATATATATATATATATATATATATATATATATATATATATATATATATATATATGTGTGTGTGTGTGTGTGTGTGTGTGTGTGTGTGTGTGTGTGTGGGGGGGGGTCTACTTTGTTGTGTTGAATCTAATTTCACTGAATTTCATTTCATCCCAACCACATCACTGAAAATACAAGCTACTGAAAACTCATTTCACTGAATTTGATTTCACTGTACTAAACTTAGTATATATGGCACTGTGTAGAGTACTGTAAGGCAAATAAAAGTATATGCCCTTTTCCTCACTGTAGTCCAATCCTGGAGTTAGTACAGATATATATATATATATATATATATATATATATATATATATATATATATATATATATATATCTATATATTTTTTTTTTTGGGGGGATGTGTGGGGGGCATAGCCCCCCACCTTGTTTGTTTTATATTGTATTTTACTAAAAACTTCAAAACAATACATTTTAAACAATACACATGCATAGTTGCAACACCAATGACTAACTCACTCAAGAAGATAATATGTACTCAAACTAAGTGGGAGGCTACACCCCCCCATACCCCCATTCTGGGGGGCTGTGCCTCACAACCCCCCTAACTATATATACTAACTCCAGGATTGCACTACAGTGGGGAAAAGGACGTTTACCTTTTACTTACTTTACAGTACTCTACACAGTGCCATATATACTAACTGCAGTTCAGTGAAATTAGTTTTCAGTAATTTGAGTTTTCAGTGAAGTGGTCGCGGTGAAATGAAATGCGGTGAAAAAGATTCAACGAAACAAAGTAGACCCATACATATATATATATATATATATATATATATATATATATATATATATATTTATATATATATAGGTTTACTATCATTTATATATATGTGTTCTTTTGTCTGCATGTATGATTTGGCAAAATTTTATGCCGGATGCCCTTCCTGACACAACCCTCCCCATTTACCCGGGCTTGGGGAGGGCACAAAGAAATGCACTGGCTTGTGCATCCCCAGTGGCTGCGTGCTTGGTGTGACATCTGGAAAGAGGAAGGAGGACAAGGAGACCTGGTGGTGGAATGAAGCAGTACAGGAGAGTATACAGAGGAATAGGTTGGCGAAGAAGAAGTAGGATTGTCAGAGAGATGAAGAAAGTAGAAAAGAGTATAAGAAGATGAGGTGCATGGCAAAGAGAGAGAGGTGGCAAAGACTAAGGATAAGACGTATGATGAGTTGTATAACAGGTTGGACACTAAGGAGGGAGAAAAGGACCTGTACTGATTGGCTAGACAGAGGGACCGAGCTAGTAAAGATGTGCAGCAGGTAAGGGTGATAAAGGATAATGAGGGAAACATACTCACAAGTGAGGAGAGTGTGTTGAGCAGATGGAAAGAGTACTTTGTGGGGCTAATGAATGGAAAGAATGAGAGGGAGAGAAGGTTGGATGATGTGCGGATAGTGAATCATGAAGTGCAGTGGATTAGCAAGGAGGAAGTAAGGATAGCTATGAAGAGGATGGAGAACAGAAAGGCTGTTGGTCCAGATGACATACCTGTGGAAGCATGGAGGTGTTTAGGTGAAATGGCAGTGGAGTTTTTAACTAGATTGTTTAATGAAATCTTGGAAAGTGAGAGGATGCCTGAGGAATGGAAAAAAAGAGTTTTCGTACCGATTAAGAATAAGGGTGATGTGCAGAGCTGTAGTAACTACAGAGGAATTAAACTGATCAGTCACAGCATGAAGTTATGGGAAAGAGTAGTGGAAGCTAGGTTAAGAAGGGAGGTGATGATTAGTGATCTGCAGTATGGTTTTATGCCAGGAAAGAGCACTACAGATGCGATGTTTGCTTTGAGAGTGTTGATGGAGAAGTATATAGAATGGCAGAAGGAGTTGCATTGTGTCTTTGAGGAGTTAGAGAAAGCATATGACAGGGTGCCTAGAGAGGAGTTGTGGTATTGTATGAGGTAGTTGGGAGTGTCAGAGAAGTATGTAAGAGGGTAGTGTGACAGCAGTGAGGTCTGCGGTGGGAGTGACGGATGCATTTAAGGTGGAGGTGGGATTACATCAAGGTTCAGCTCTGAGCCCTTTCTTATTTGTAATGGTGATGGACAGGTTGACAAACGAGATCAGACAGGAGTCCCCGTGGACTATGATATTTGCAGATGACACTGTGATCTGTAGTGAGAGTAGGAAACAGGTGGGGGAGACCCTGAAGAGGTGGAGATATGCTCTAGAGAGAAGAGGAATGAAGGTCAGCAGGACTAAGGCAGAATATATGTGTGCGAATGAGAGGGAGGATCGAGGAATGGTGAGGATGCAGGGAGTAGAGGTGGTGAAGGTGGATGAGTTTAAGTACTTGGGATCAACAGTTCAGAGTAATGGTGAGTGTGGAAGAGAGGTGAAGAAGAGAGTACAGGCAGGGTGGAGTGGGTGGAGTAGTAGTACTAGTAGCATTCTTCTCCTGTACGAAACTACTTTTTTCCCTTCTCTCTGCTTATTTTTTCCTCTGCATACTAAGACTGACCCTTACTTCCTAATCACTGGTTACTCTCTCACTCATATCATAGTTATATCGTTTTCTACTTGGAATTCCTCTGTCACTATCTCTCTTCTGTCTGTCATATAACCCTACAAAACACATTCCTCTCTTTATTTAGCGACCTCCCCATCTTCCTTTTTTTTAGACTATACCAGTGGCTAAACATCAGTATGGACCTCACCTGCACCCTGCCCAAAGTGAAACAAGCCACCTCAACCAAGCCACGAATGGTCCACTGTAATTCTGCTGCTGTTAATGTATGTTAAAAATTATCATGTATTACTGCAATGTACCTGTGTCTGTCAAGCAGCAACCATGCCACAGAACCTACACTCCAGCTGTCCTCCTACCCCACATCATACTTACTCATCAAGTCAGTTCAAAACCCAACATTCAACTATACACACAATATTACTCAAATACACTATATTATGTACCTTGCTCACTACAGCATACTGGTACACATCCTATCAAAACCAACAAGTATCCATCATCCACTCCCCCATCAAATCACTCACAACCCTCTCCATACCCCACTAACCAACTATATTATCTCACCTCACCTATACAACAACTCTAATATTGAATTCTTCTCAATCAAATATGTTCATTCTAACACAACTCCTAGCTTATTGCACAGTCACAAAACTAACTATCAAATTTACCCACTTATTTCTAGTTAATGCAGCCTAGATTAAACAGAGTGGAGACATACACCTGAATCCAGGCTTTATAAACACACAGCAAATCCCCCACACATCTAACATCCTGTCCTCCCCTAACATCACTCATCTCACACACACAAACACACACCTCCTTATCTTGAACATGAACCTAAGAAGCTTGCTCAACAAAACTACTGAATTTCATGCAACCCTCACCTAATATTCTCTAGATATAACTATATTAAAAGAAACCTGCCTTAAACCACACATACAAGCCACTGAAATACTAACCCCTGGGTATAACATCCACAGGCTTGATAGGACTCATGAATGGGGCAGTGGCATAGCCATGATTTACAAAGATAATATCAAACTGGACCACTTAGTAACCAACTACCCAAAACCTAAGAATTCTGAAATCTCTGTCTCCCACCTCCAAATCAACTGCAACAAACATATCATTTTCATAGCAGTTTATATAACCCCTGGTAACAACCCAGCCTCTGTTGAAGACCTCCTTTATTGCTGTGCTTCAACATATACTCAGGAAACTATAATAATGGGGGACTCCTAGATTGGTCAACCTGCAACTCTGTCAATCCATCCAATTTTATTAACCTCCATGGTTTCTGTCAAATTATACAATTAAACCTTCCCTCTGCTGTCAATATGGTTGTCTTCCTGACAGCCTAAGTAATCACTGACCCAGGTACCTGATTAGACAACATATTTGTCCTCCTAAAAATATAGTCAACAAATACATATGGAACAAACAAATATTTTCATCCTAAGTCTTTAAAACCCTTCTGCAAAAATGTGACTGGTCCCCTCTTAAACATTTCCACTTTGACTCAGCAGTTCAATATTCTAATGATACATTTATCAACATTCTAAATAACCTAGCCCCCCCCCCCGAAGAAAAATTCATATTAAACCAAGCATATACCATGGCTCATTAAAGAGACCAAGAAGCTACTTAAACTAAGAGACAGAGCCTGACACCATTATCATGAGACCAAAATAAAACATCTCTTCTCAACTATCAACAAATGCATAACCTAGCCAAAAAGTAAATTAAACATGACAAAAAATTGCCTCCCAATGTAACTCCCACTTTGTAAATTCTATCCTATCCCATATAAAAAAAAATCCTACCCCTCTATCCTTACCTACACAGACAACAGATAACCTCAAATCCTTCTCAATTAAACCTATACAAACTAGCACCATAAAGAAACTACTTTTCAGACTAAAGCACTCATCTTTCTCTGCAGACCAGCTTTCCAAAGAATTTCTCAAAATAGCATCAGATGCAATTTCCTTCCATATTTCTATCCTAATCAACTGGTCTATTACTGAGGAATATATACCAAAGCTCTGGAAAATATCTCATATAACATCTGTACACAAAGGGGGGCACATCCACTAATTTCAATAACTATAGGCCAATAGCTATTCTTCTCCCCCCATTGCAAAGATTCTTAAAAAATGGATCCATACACAACTACTTGACTATCTACTACACAACAACCTTCTATCTGCATCCCAGCATGGTTTTAGGCTAAAGCATAGCACCACTACTGCTCTGGTTAGCTTTACTTATATAACAAACAGTCTTAGGAATTCCAGCCTTCACATCTCCTCTACCTTTCTTGACATGTCAAAATCTATTGATACAGTTTCCCATCAGAAACTACTCAATGAGCTTCACTCATTAAACTTTTTCCAGCCCTCCCCCTCCTGGTTTCTTAGCTATTAATCTAACTGTCAACAGGCAGTCAAGTGGCATAATGAACTCTCTTCCCTTTTACCTGTCCCTGTCAGCCTCCCTCAAGGATCCATACTTGGTCCACTGCTTTTCATTATTTTCACCAATAAACTCTCCTCAGCCAGTCAATATGCAATCATTGTTCAATAAGCAACCGACTCCTTTCTTATTTGTTCAGCTCCTTCCATACCGGCACCCCTTCAAACAACCCAAAAAACTTTCAGTGACATTAAAAATTGCCTAGCTGACTCACAGCTTGTTCTCAATCCTAATAAAACTAAGCTCATGCTCATCACTAATAACAAAACATAGGATCACCCTCCACTCTTTATCATCTGTTCCTCCAATAAAACTATAATAGAACTAGTTCAACACATCAAGCTCCTAGGTGTTACCATTGATAGCAGCCATAGATTTGACAAGTACCTAACCCTAACTATCATGAAGGTACACTCCAAGCTTGGCTCACTCTAGACAGCCAAGCCCTTCCCAGCTGACTCCACCAGAATTGCCATATCCAGGATGCATCTAATTTCTACCCTGCTATATGCTTTACCATTATTCACCAACCTCATTAAAACTGATCTAAACAAACTTGAATCCTGTTATAACAAGTTAGCAAGATTTGCTTCAAACTTCCCATATAGATCTCACCATTGCACTGCACTGCATCAACTAAAATGACTTGAACTTCCCAGTCTTCTTATCTTTAACCAACTACATTTTACTCACACCATCTTCCACCACTCAGACAAGTGTCCTGCTCTAAAACACCTCATCCAGCCCTATTCCAGCTGTAGATCCCTAAGATTTTACAACAAAATCCTACCATAAATAACCACATCCAACAACAGCTATGGTGATTCTCTATTCTCAAATCAAGTATCTAAATCATGGGCTTCCATATCCCAAACAATATTCAATAACACCAGCATTTACAGATTCAAACAATTTCTAAAGCAACACCTTATCAACAACTGGCTTTGTGGTTGTACAAAGGCAGGCTAAAAATTGCCTACTTAGCACTAACACTTCCACACTAGGTCTCTCTCTCTTCAACTGTATCGCTATCCTACTTCATCTGATCCCACCCCTTCCTTTTTCCTCTCTCTTCAACTGTATCTCTATCCTAATTCATCTAGTCTCTCACCCTCTTCCTTTTACTGTTTTTGTACATATGCTATATGCTGTAACACTTTCAGTACCCCCCCTTAACATCTAATATGCTTACTAGTGTATATCTATCATGAGAACTCTATGCTAAATCTAACACTAAGTCTAATACTTCCACACTAGACCTCTGCCTCCTATTCTATCTCTATCCTACTTCACCCAATTCCCCCTCTTATTTACCTCTTAGGTCTATAGATATTTCTTCTGTGCTCTCCCTTCTCTTTACTAATGTTCTCTTCTTTCCTTCACAAGTTGCATGTCATCCAACTTATCAATTAATCTGTTATAGGTATTGCTAGTCTTTTTTCTACTCTGAGACATTTATGTATCAAGTAGGTTTTTATTATTTATGAGTAGTATTTATTAATTAATCATCTAACATATTCTTGTATTGGTAAGTAATGCAACCTTTTTCTCTCCTCTATGATAATCCTCCATTTGAAAAATGCATTCCTGTTAAAAAACGCATGTATAAATTCTTTTCAGCTTTTCTCCCTGGGACTCCACTGAAAATGGGTCATTGGCCCAGTCAGACATTCCTGGTAAACAAATGTAAAATAAATAAATAAATAAATAAATAAATAGACAAAATCATTTATACATAGTTTTCCACACAAGCATCCTCAACTGAAAAAACATCCCATTACATATAAAGCTAAAATTAAGGAGGATTTCAAAAAGAAACACAATGTTCCTTTAGAGAAATAATTTGGTGGAAGGTGTGTACCTGAAAGGAACTTAGCTGCCCAGCCTTTATGGAAGGCCAGCCAGCTATCAGCTCCACAAAGCCCTCAAACTGAAAACATTTTGGAGGCAAGAAAGCTCTGAAACTTTCTGTTCACCAACTGCCTTCTATATGGAGCTATGCTAGAGCTCTGTAAAGTGAGAAAGTGTGGAAGGTGCACTTAAGTTTTAAAAAGCTGGCTTGTTGGTCATATCCACAGCAAGATGGTGATCCAATGTTGAGCATCTTTTTAGCAGCCTTATTGCCTCATTTCTAAACACATTTGAAGGAAATGATTTAGTATATCCAAGCCATTTGAGCTGCCCTGTCATTCTTCTCTGTCTGTTATAGGCTTACATTTAGCAACTCTTTCATATTTTATTTGTTTATACTTCAAGTTATTCACTTCATGATCCTTTTTGAAAACGGTATTAATAAAATTATTATGCTTTCAAAGACAGATCATCAGTAGTATGTCAATCCATTGCTGCTAGTAGACCTAAAACCTCTGCCAGACTTTGAGATGTACATTATTATAATGAACATTACTGTTACTCTGACACTTCTCTGTCACTCTCTACACTGATTGCTTTTATTGCTTCAACAACTGAAATCTTTTGTCAAAATTCATTAACAAATTTACTTGCACTGGACCCATGGACTCTTTTTCGAATAAAAGAAACCACCTTCTAAAAAAATAAACTTTAATAATAAAGATTAAGTGCTTTCATCCGTATTACTTGGACTTCTTCAGAATGAAACAATTCGAAACCAGTCAAAGCATATATAACAAAACCAATTAAATAATTAAAAGAATTAAAACCAATCAATTAAAAAGGCTAGTCTGACTAAATGGAAATTTATTTAAGACACAGAGTAAACACAATTATGAATGCTTTAAAAATAACAATACAAATATATTAAGAAAGATATTAAAATTTAAAAACATTTCACTTATAAGGATTAGACCTCATTTTTAAGACAGAGTATACATTTATATAGTCATTGATACCAGGGGGTGGTTAGCATGTAACTTGATTTGCCATTTTATTTCTCTTACTTCTAAAAAAGTTTTAAAGTCACCATCTCTGTGGTTAATTCTTACATGTCCAAACTTGAAGGTAGAGCATGTGGGACTACTGGAAAGGCATTTAAATAAAGCATTGTTGCCATTTCACCTACTTATTTGGCAAAAATGCTCATAAGTCGTGTACTTTAATGCTCTTTCAGTTTTACCAATGTAGAAAACCAGCAATCTCAACATTTAGCTAAATAAACTATTCCTTTACTTTGAATATTCCCTCTGATGAACGTTACTTTAAATATTTTGTTCTCAAGATGTAAAGAATGAATTTCTAAAATGTGGGGGCACTGTTTACAGGAACCACACTTATAAGTCCCTGTACTGCTATCA
Source organism: Protopterus annectens (assembly GCF_019279795.1). Lineage (NCBI taxonomy): Eukaryota > Metazoa > Chordata > Ceratodontiformes > Protopteridae > Protopterus > Protopterus annectens. The sequence continues at coordinate 1,608,420,616 of NC_056725.1, forward strand.
GTTCTCGTTACCTTATCATTTTTACCATTTTTAAAAACTGCTTAAAATTTTGTGATGTCTTATAAACAAAAAGAGGGGAAGAACCTAGGATTTCATAGATGTCAGGTTTACTTTCAAGTAAACTCCATTTGTTTAAAAAAATATTTCTGATGTCTTTGGCCTGGGATCAATTTTCTAAAATTAATGATCTCTCAAAAGAATTAGGGTAGTGATTGGCATTGATGGATGACAACCCAGTGCATAAAAGAGGTTTATATTTAATGCCCCATTGTGACAATACATATTCTTTTATTTCATACACCATAGTTTTTGGTTAACCCCTCAATTAAAGCATTTTAGCAATTGTCTCTAATTCTACCTTAACGTCCCCAAAATCAGAGGTCATTTTGGCTGCCCTAATCAATTGGCCGTTAACAATGCTTTTTTCTAGCAAAATGGATGGCAACTGGAATATTCTAAGTAAGAGTTATTGAAGGTAAGCTTTCAATATATTTTAGACTTAAAATCATTTTCCTGAATTAAAAAATAGGTGTGTCTAAATAATTTATAATTTCTGCACTGTAATTACAAGTAAACTTTAAAAATTCAGTTGATTTATTAACATAAATTAAAAAAAAATCATAAATTTCATGCATAGACCCAATATTCATCAGAAGGAATTGTCAAACTAAAGGCGTGGTTTATTTAGTTAAATGTTTGGACTGCCTGGCTTTAGCATTGGTAAAACTGAAAGAGCATTAAATTATAGGATTTATGAGCATTTTTACCAACAAGTATGTGAAATGGCAGCAATGCTTTATTTAAACACCTTTCCAGTAGTCCCACATGTTCTACCTTCAAGTTTGGACTGCTGGAACACACAAGAATTAAACACAAAGGTAGTGACTTTAAAACTTTTATAGAAGCAAGAGAAACAAAATGGCAAATCAAATTACATGCTAACCACCTCCCTGGTGTCAATGACCATATAAATTTATACCGTCTTAAAAATGGGGTCTAATAATTATAAATAAAATCTTTTAAAATTTTAATATCTTTCTTAATATATTTGTATTGCTATTTTAAAAGCATTCATAATTGTGTTTATGCTGTCTTAAATAATTTTTTCGTTTAGTCAGGCTAGCCTTTTAAATTGATTGGTTTTAATTGTTTTAATTGTTTAATTGGTTTTGCTATTTATGTTTTGACTGGTTTCAAATTGTTTGGTTCAGAAGAAGTCCAAGTAATACGGATAAAAGCACTTAATATTTATTATTAAAGTTTATTTTTTTAGAAGGTGGTTTGTTTTATTAGAAAGAGAAGTCTGTGGGTCCAGTGCAAGTGTTTATTATTCTTTGCTCATATCTTTATCACATCCTGCCAACTATTTTTGATTATTTGTTATTAACAAATTTATCCAAGCCTTCCAACTGTAGTCAAATTTTAATCCCTATTCTGTTTTCTTTACTGGGATTGTGTATTTCTTGCAATATATGCAGTTGAACTCCCTCCACACCTTGGGAATTTATTTCTAAACATGTTACAAAGTAATCCTTTTTGTTATGTTTGCTGATCTCTTTGGAACTTCATATTAGGTGTTATTGTGCTGTACCAATGTCAGTGACTTGTTATGTAGAGTCTTTCTATCTTGCCTGCAAACAGCATGAACACCATAGGATATCAGTTTTAGCCTTTTTCCAACTATCTTGGCTTCAGTTTATGAACACCCTTGCATGCCCTTACACAGTTTTTGTCACACTTGTCTTTCTGATTCTGATGGATTTTTTTCTGAAGTCCTTTACTTTGTGTTGACTTTGTAGGCATCAGTAATGCAATGTAAGTGGTTGCTTTTCTTTTTTCTAGCCTCCTATTATTTCTCAGTATTTCGCTCAAAGTTTCAGTATATCTTTGTAATTTTGACCAACATTCTTATCCTAGTGCCTCTGAGACATTTTCAGATTGTACTGCATAAAGTCTTTTTGCTTTAGCGGTACCAACAAACAACTTATTTATATACTGATATCCCACAGCAAGAAAATTCCAAAACAACTAATTTTTGTATTTTCAACATACGTGGTTTCATTTACAAATGTAGGAGACTGTTCTTCCAAACTGAATAAAGAAGGTCAAGGCATCCATTGATCCTTAAAGCCACACCTACTACACAAAACTTGATTTAAAATTGTGCAGTCCCTTCTCTGTACTTCATATTGTATTATTACTTGCCTCAATTTTTCATAACCTTTACTTTCCAAAGTATCCTCACTCATTTCTCAGTGATGGCTATTAATCTGGCTCACATTTTATCTTAGTGCATTGCTTATTCTTAAATATTTATTGTAACTCTAACAATAGTTGTATTGGTCTTTTCAAATCCATGCCTTTTGATAAAGGTTATGTTTTTGTCTCTTAGTAGCCTACCATTTGCCTGATAACTCCTTATTCTAGATTTTTTTACTCATATAAGAGAATCACATAACTCATAAGGTTTACTTGGTTCTGCTGTTCAAGGTGGTGACATAAATCATCAGTAGCCACTGTTGGTCTATCATTTGTTGTAAAATGCAAATTGGGAATAAATGAAAAACTTTTTCAAGATCTACAATAAATCATGGATTTCTCTTTAAGTGCTGCTACTCTGTCTTTCTAGTATTACTGTTGCTCATGTTAAGTCTGTTTTCAATGTGCAACTGTTTTGTTTAGCAAATGGCCATCAGTGTTTGTGCTATAGACTTTCAAAGCAGTGTTAGTACCATAAGAGATAGCATAGTTTTCTTTGGTGAATAAGTCTTTGGGTTCTAATCCCACAACATGTAGATGGACTGCTGATACTGCGCCTGAGTGTGTTGTCCTTTGGATGAGATGCTAAACTAAGGTCCCATCTGTCTGTGTTAATGATAGGTGCTGTGAGATCTTTTACATCTACCCAATCCATCAAAAAGAGTAGGAGGAAGTTCTCCAATTCCCTCTCCAAATTTCCCCTATTAGTATAAATCACCAAGGGTCTCTCTTGAAAAGATATTACTAGCCTAGTAGCACTAGCCTGGTCCAAAAACAGATATTTAAATTAGAAGTTTTAAATTAAGTCCATATCTCTGCCTTCATTCCAAAAGTAAAGAAGAAAACAGGATGCACACTGACAGTTTTAAGATGTGTTTATGGTAACTGGGGAGAAAGAGTAATGGGACATCAGAATGGATGTAGGGAAAGACCCCTATTGTAGAAGGAAGTTGTGGTCCACAAAAATCACAAAAATTGATAGGCCAAAAAAGAGCCATAAAGATAATAGAGTGGACTACTGAGGATGAGAAAGAAATTATGCATTGTTACCATTATGCAAGAAGACCAGAATTTCCAGACAGAAAATACACAAAAAGATTAAGAGAAAAATTAAAGGGAAAAATACTTGCACAAGAAAAACTGTCAGAAGCTTCAAATTAAACTGTGTGTTAATTAATACAACACATTTATGAAGAACATTATATAAACCAAGAAATATTGGTTCATTTGTAAAAAGAAGTGACTGAAGAAGTGTGGAAATATAACAAACAAAATCTAGAGATTTTTGAAAGGCAGAAAAAGAGAAATATGGACATGGTAAATAAAGAGAGATCTGATCAGTAAATAAAATGAAAAATGGAACGAGTCCCGCAAGTAAGGAGAAAAAAGAAGAGCAGAAACATTTGAAGAAGAAATATGGACATGAGATAGAAAAAGAGATTTAATATGGTGAAATATTTATGCAAAGAAGAAAAGAAAAGTAATCAATACAAAAAGAGCAGCACCAAAGATATTCGAAGAAAAATACAGGGAAAGGCATCAGGATATTGACAATTTTACAATACAGAAATAAGAAAACAAACAGGAAAAGTAGAAAAGAGGATTAGTAATGGAAAAGGTAAAGAAACAGAAACTGAGGTTATGGATTACCTGCTGAGTGAAGGATTTAGTGTGGAAAATCTAATTCTGGTAACATCACAGCAGGATAGAGCAATGGATCCCCAGATTAAAGAGAAACCAGTGGAATGCAAAGCATCTGATCAGTTGCCATGGGATCATAGGAATTTACTAGGCTATTGGCCCTGAGGCCCTTACAAGCCTAGCCAAGAATTTAGCCCATGTTACAACAAGTCAGCACCCTATGCCACTGGCCAGCAGGGGCACAAGTGGAATCCCAGGGGTGTATTTTCTGTTCCCCATCCAGTTTTCCAGGTTGCACTTAAACAGGTTTAATGAAGTACTCTGCTTTACATGGAGAGGGAGTCTATTCCATAAAAGGGAAAGTCCCTGGGACACAAATCTGTCCTGCCAACAAGTCCTATTAATGTCATAGACCAAGTTGAGATCACACGTGTGGGTTACTGGAGTGGAGCTTGACTTGCTGATATGCAGCAGTCCCATCAGGGCAGAGTCTGAGATTGCTTTGTATGCCAGACACAGGTCACCTCTGAGGAGTCTGTAGGAGACTGAGTAGAGAGAGAGAGGGCTTTTAGCCTATCTGTGTAGGGCAGATGTTTGAGGCTCTGGATTTTTCAGGTGAGGAACCTCTGTTGTCTCTCCAGCTGCTGCATGTGCTTTGTGAGGTACATTCTGAAAGGGGCATTGTACTCAATAATGGGTCTTATAAGGGAAGAATACAGGGATGTTATCACCACCTTGTCCCTAGATGAGATATCCTTACTAATGAGGTGGACTATGTAGAAAGCTTTCCATGGAGGCAATATCATGGTCAAAAGTCAGTCTGCTATCAACCTGAGTGCTGAAATCCCTCATGACTGATTGCATGCTTAGTACCTTATTAACAATGTGATAATTTGCAGGGACATCACTCTCCCCAAACGGGATGATGACGCATTTTTTGGCATACAGTTTGAGGCCATGTTTCTGGCACCAGTCATTTGTTTGGGTGAGACCCTCTTGGAGGATGTCTGACTCCACATCACTAGGGGAATTGATGACAGCACCCAGCTTGCAGTCATTTGCAAACATGGCCAGCCATAGCCCAATAGATTTGGCCTGAACCTCCAAGATGTATATCCCAAACAGCAGAGGCCTGAAGATCGGTCCCTATGATACACCACTTTTTACAGGTCTACTTCTTGAGGTGGCTTCCCTTATTTTGACTAGGTGGGTTCTATCAGTGAGCTAGTTTGCTACCCATCTGGTAAAATATGCATTGATGCCTAGTTGAGAGAGTTTATCTATTATACCTGAGTGGGGAATAGTATCGAAGGCTTTGGCCAGGTCAAGGTAGGCAGTTTACACTGTCTTCCCCCTCATCTATGACCTTGGTGACTGCCTCAAAGAAGCTGACCAAATTTAATAGGCATGACGTCCCTTGACAAAACCAAGCTGTGTGGGATCAAGGGTCTGGAGGTTAACAATGTCCTTGTTAATGAGGTCCATGATAATCCACTCCATGGCCTTGCAGATCAGGCTAGTTAGGCTGATGAGTCAATAATTTCCTGGATCAGTGGACACTTGATCTTTGTGCAAAGGGATGACAGTAGCTGTCCTCCACTCAGCTTGGATGTAGCCAGTACTCAGGCTTTGAATGAATAGGATGCCTAATGGTGCTGCAGGTTCCTGCCCAAGTTCATGTAGGATGCTGCCTGAGATGTTATCAGATCCTATAGAGGCTGTATTTTTTGCCTTTGAGAGGTCAGTGATAACTTTCTTCCTAGAGATAAGGGGAGGGGGCAGGTACTGGGGAAGTCCTGTTTTACTGATGGGGGGACAGAGGAGTGATGTTTTCACTTAACCTGTCTGCCAGCAGGCTGGCTATATCTACAGCATTTGTGTATGTGGTGACCTTGACCACCAGTTCTGAGCAGATCTGGGTGCTCCCCTTGAGAAGATATTTTGGAGCCTTCTATAAGAAACCAGTACAAAAGCTCAGTTGGAGTTGCACAGCAAGGGAAGTAACAGCAAACTGTGGCAACTCTGACTCAGTCAATGTTGTGGAGTGATGGGCCAGTGAGTTCCCATATGAAAGACTAACTAATGACACAGGATGAAACAAAAGAGAATGTGTCACAGGAAGATGTTCTGGATTTTTCTATAGAGTGCTCACAGGAAATGGAGAACAAAAGAATGTGCCCATAGTTTAGAAGAAAATGATCTAAGAAAAGAGTTGCTTGATTTAATAGAGATGGACAGAAATATTAGGATCAATGAAAGAAAAAAAAACACAAAGTTAGAAGTTTGATAAAACAAATGAACACATTAAGTAGGACTGTTGATGGAGAGTCACACAATATAACAGAAGTAAACAGGATAAATTACTGTGCAGCTAAATTAATAACAGATAAAGTCTTACGACAAAAGCACAGGGTAGTAAGGGAATGGAAAGTGAGAAATTTAATGCTATCATGGAAGTATTGACTAGAGAAAACTATAAAGGAATTAAGACAAGAAGTGCCACTGTTAAAAGAGGGGAAAAGGTCAACAAAAACACTCAGAAAGATCGACATGACAAAAGCAATGCACAGTATCAGAATAGAGCAGGATCTATCATGTACAATCACAAATAATAAACTAAAAATATCAGCACAGGCAGAAAAACTTAGAAGATATGCAGACAAATATAAAGGAAAAGTACAAACTAGACAATTTATTGATGACCCAAAAAAGTTTTAAAGAAAATTGGGAAACAGGCCAAAAGGAATTGAAACACCACCAAAAACAAGAAGAAATAGATATATTTTGAAGTATCTAAGAAGGTCCTATGGAAGATAACAGAGATGCTGAATGGATAGAAGAGTAAAACAAAGGATAAGAAGTTCAAATGTACAGGATATGAAATGGGATGAAGTAGCAGTCAAAGAGATTGAAACAAAGTTAAGAAAATCTCATAAATGTAAAAACCCCAGGCCCAGAAGCAGTACTTAACTTCTGGTTAAAAGTATTAAAATCTTTATTTGAAGATTTAACAATGGGTGAACCCCTGCATTACTAGGCTATAATTCATACCACACCTTTCGGCCACCTAACCTGGACTGAAACACTAAAGGCAGAGGCACGTCCATATTCATTAAGGATATCCACACCTCCAGGCTAGTTGTTCAGCATAATGCATCCGTAATTATCCAAGTGCAACTAACTTTGGGCAAGACCGAAATCCAAATTGCAGCTTGCTACAGATCCACCACCATGCCCCAGGATTCCCATGCCTCATTTCTTGATACACTGGAAAATATTAGGGTACAACCTAACATCCTAATAATAGGCAATTTCAACTACCCCACCATTAACTGGGAAAACTACTCATGTACCAACTCTTTTGCTCAATGTTTTCTGGAATTCATAAAGTCCAATGCCTTGGATCAACTTATCCACACCTCCACCAGGGGCAGCAATATCCTAGAGCTGGTCATTACCAACATGGGTGACCAGGGTTCCACTCCAGAGGTCAATTCCTCATTGATCAGATCCGACCACAAGCTAATCACCCTAGACATCCACATCCTGCCTCCACCCCACATTAGGGAAACCACAGTAAAAAATTTCTCCAAAGCCAACTTCACACTTCTTAAGATGGATCTAGGACTTTTGAATGAAAGTTCAAAAGCCCAAATCCATTACCACTGAATACACTTTAACGAAAGAGCTTTCATCAAAAAAGCACTTTCGTTAAAGTAAGTTAAATAAAAAACCACAAAATCTACTTGAATGCAGGGGGGCAAGCCCCCTTGCACCCCACATCCCCCCTACTTTAATATTCTCACTGCGAGGTCGCACTACAGTGGGGAAAAGGGAATTTTCCCTTACCGCACAGTAGTACGACCAGAACAACAAGCATACTTACGTGAAAGTGCTGCTTCGGTGAATAGCACTTTCGTGCAAGTATGCTCATCAAATTGGGATTCGGTGAAAGATGCACTCGAGCATCTGTATGGATTCCCTTAAGACAGAAGTGGCAAACTTCATGACACCCATGCAGACAGATAATAGAGGTACGACTGCTGAATCCTACACAAATGCACTTTATAAGCACTTACACGAGTACATGTATTGTGCTATCCCTAACAGAACCAAGATGCTATCCTCCAAAAAAAGGAAGCCAATCTGGTGGTCCTTGGCTATAAACAAACTATAGAACAGAAGAAAGAAACTGCTGCAAAAAAGAGTAAAATCCCATGACTGGAGGAACTCCCTGGTCAGCCTCAGTAAGAAGCTGAGAACCCTCATAAAATCCTCCAAAGCTAGTTACGAAAACAAAATCGCCACTGTTTCTAAAGACAACCACAAATCATTCTATAGTTATGTCAAGAATCTCAATGGCAACACTCAGATTGGCTCTGAGTTACAGTACAATGGCACTAAATATACAGAACCAACTGATAGGTTCAGTGCTAACTTTACCCCCCTCTCACCCCCTAAAGGGCCCATCTCTATACCAAAGAATGCAATGTTCCTGTAATCATGGTTGCACAGGTAAAACCACACTCTCCAAAGCCAAGAACACAGCATCCATGGGACCTGACAACATCCCAGGTTGCGTTCTACATGAACTACAGAATGAACTGGCACCTCACCTAAGTACCATGTTCAATCATAGCCTCACCTCAGGCTTTGTGCCCACTGAATGGTGCACAACGACGGTTATCCCACTCCACAAAGGGGGATACACCACGGACCTTGGGAACTACCTGCCCATTAGCCTGACAAGCCTGGTCTGCAAGGCCATGGAACTTATAAACAAAGACATTGGTAATCTCCAGACTCTGGACCCCACCCAGTTCGGGTTTGTAAAAGGCAGCTCATGTCTCCTTAACCTGATAGACTTCTTTGAAGCAGTCACCAAAACCGTATATGAGGGTAAGGTGGTTCACACAGCCTATCTAGATCTCGCCAAGGCTTTCAACACCATCCCCCACTCTGGAATTATAGATAAACTCACTAAACTAGGTATAAATCCCTATGTCGCAAGATGGGTTGCCAACTGGAACACTGACAGAACCCATACTGTGAAAGTATCAGACTCCAAATCCGACTTCAGACCAGTGATAAGTGGAGTACCACAGGGTTCTGTCCTGGGTCCTCTCCTGTTTGGTATCTACTTCTCTGAAGTACAGGCTAACACAGAAGGTCTTTGGCTAATGAAGGTCGCAGATGACTGCAAACTAGGAGCCATAATTGAAACTCCTAATGATGTGGACATCCTACAAAAGGGCCTCACTGAGACAGATGCCTGGTGTCAAAGCCATGGCCTCAAGTTCGATGCCAAAAAGTGCATTGTCATCCCTTTTAGTTAAAACTCTGTACCCATGAACTACCACATAGGCGGTAGCCTACTTAATACTAAAAGTGTGATAAGAGACCTTGGGACACAGGTGGACAGTATTCTCTCATTTGATAATCAAATCGCCACAGTAGTCAGGAAATTCTTCTACGTGGCACACCTCATCACAAAAGGTTTCTCATCCAGGAAAGAAGAGGTAATTGTTCCCCTCTACTCATAACTCATTAGACCCATAATTGGGTACAATGTCCCTTTTGGTATGTAACTTACAAGACATCTACAGCAACTCGAAAGGCCGCAGAAATCCCTCACAAAGATGAATACTGGCCTCAAACAGATGCCCTATACAGACTGTCTCAAAAAACGGCAGCATTACTCCATCGCATATTGCCTACTCAGAGGTGATCTCTGCCTAACATACAAAGTTATGTCAAACCCATAGCTGTTGGACATGCTCCACTTAAAGAAATCCCAGTCCCTCCAAGCTACATGCTCTAGGGACCTAAACTTTGTCACCACAATAAACAGAACATGCTGGAGGGATAGATTCCAGAGACTTCCCATACTCTGGAGCAAACTACTTATCTATATCAAACAAAGCTCCTCATTAGCACTCTTCAAGAAAAATCATGATGATTGGATGGGAAATAGGAAATTCACCCTGGGGATCATTTCTGTGGCTCTGCTCAACAGGGGCACAAGAAAATAATTTTCTTGGGGGGCGAAAGCCAGGGTACCTTTTTGGCTAGGCTTATATAGGTCCTAGGACCAATAGCCTAGTACTTACCTATGAATCTATGAGTTAGAGCTATTTATATGCACACACCAAACAGAAAACAACCTGGTTAACAACAGGAAAATCAATACACCTACTTAAGAGAGAACCTGCAAGCTATCTTAAAAACTATAGACCAATAAATTAACTTCCAGCAATGTATAAACTAGAAACTGGAACTGATGCTAACAGAGTTTATAGTCATTTAGCAGAAAATACAATCATGTCAATAGAACAAAAGGGTAACAAAAGAGAGTCATATAGAACAAAGGAGCATTTGTTGTTAAATAAAGTCATAATGGAGAAGTGTAATAAGGGGAAGAATCTATATATGGCATGGATAGGCTACAAAAAAAACATTTGATAAGTTTCCACATTAATGAATAAGAGTGCTTAAAAATGTAGAAGATACACCCTACACTGATCGATTACATTACAGTGACCATGAAACAGTGGCAAACAACTTTGCAGTTAAGCCATGATAAAGGACAAATTATTATTCCAGGGATAAAAATTTAAGGGGGTATTCCAGGGTGACTCTTTGTCACTGCTACTCTTTTGTCTTGCCCTTAATCCATTAAGCTGTCTACTTAACAGATTATGTCATGGCTACAATTTGGCTCCCAGAAAACACTAAGGTGTAAGGACTTATCTTCTCTTTGTGGAGGATTTATAGGTTCATAGGTTCATAGGTAGGCACTAGGCTGTCGGCCCTGGAGCCTATACAAGCCCAGCCAAAAAGGTACCCTGGCTTTTGCCACCCAAGAAAATTATTTTCCTGTGCCCCTGTTGAGCAGAGCCACAGAGGTGATCCCAGGGTGAATTTCCTATTTCCCATCCAATCATCAAGATTTTTCTTGAAGAGTGCTAATGAGGAGCTTTGTTTGATATAGATAGGTAGTTTATTCCAGAGTATGGGAAGTCTCTGGGACAGGAATCTATCCCTCCAGCATGTTCTGTTTATTGTGGTGACAAGGTTTAGGTCCCTAAAGCATGTAGCTCGGAGGAATTGGGATTTCTTTAAGTGGAGCATGTCCAACAACTCTGGGTTTGACATAGCTTTGTATGTAAGGCAGAGATCACCTCTGAGTAGGTGATATGCGACGGACTAAAGCTGGAGTTTTTTGAGATGGTCTGCGTAGGTCATCTGTTTGAGGTCAGTAATTCTCTTTGAGAGGTATTTCTGCAGCCTTTACAGTTGTTGTAGATGTCTAGTGAGGTACATACCAAAAGGGGCGTTGTACTCTATAATGGGTCTAATGAGTGATGAGGGAACAATGACCTCTTTTTTTTTCTTAATGAGAAACCTTTTGTGATGAGGTGTGCCACATAGAAGGATTTCCTGACTACTGTGGTGATGTGATTATCAAAGGAGAGACTACTGTCCACCTGTGTCCCAAGGTCTCTTATCACACTTTCGGTGTTAAGTATACTACCGCCTATGTTGTAGTTCATGGGTACAGAGCTTTTACCAAAGGGGATGACAATGCACTTTTTGGCATTGAGCTTGAGGCCATGGCTTTGACACCAGGCATCTGTCTCAGTGAGGCCCTTTTGTAGGATGTCCACATCGTTAGGAGTTTCAATTATGGCTCCTAGTTTGCAGTCATCTGCAAACTTCATTAGCCAAAGACCTTCTGTGTTAGCCTGTACTTCAGAGAAGTAGATACCAAACAGGAGAGGACCCAGGACTGAACCCTGTGGTACTCCACTTGTCACTGGTCTGAAGTTGGATTTGGAGTCTGCTACTTTCACAGTATGGGTTCTGTCAGTGAGCCAGCTGGCAACCCATTTTGCGACATAGGGATTTATACCTAGTTTAGTGAGTTTATCTATAATTCCAGAGTGGGGGATGGTGTTGAAAGCCTTGGCAAGATCTAGATAGGTTGTGTGAACAACCTTACCCTTGTCTACAGCTTTGGTGACTGCTTCAAAGAAGTCTATCAGTTTAGGAGACATGATCTGCCTTTTACAAACCCTAACTTGGTGGGGTTCAGAGTTTGGAGACTACCAATGTCTTTGTTTATAAGTTCCATGATGATACGTTCCATGGCCTTGCAGACCAGGCTCGTCAGGCTAATGAGGTAGTAGTTCCTGGGGTCCGTGGTGGCTCTCCCCTTGTGGAGTGGGATAACCTTTGCTGTGCACCATTCAGCAAGCACAAAGCCTGAGGTGAGGCTATGACTGAACATGGTACTTAGGTGTGTGCCAGTTCATTCTGTAGTTTGTGTAGAACGCAGCCTGGGAACTTGTCTGGTCCCATGGATGCTGTGTTCTTGGCTTTAGAGAGTGTGGTTTTAAACCTGTGCAGCTGTGATTACAGGAACTTTGCATTCTTCCGGTATAGAGAAGGGCTATTTAGGGTGTGAGGGGGGGGGGTAAAGTTAGCACTAAACCTATCTGCCAGGATGTTGGCAATATCAGTCGGGTCTGTATATTTAGTGCCATTGTGCTGTAACTCAGAGCAGATCCGAGTGCTGCCATTGAGATTCTTGACATAGCTATAGAATGCTTTGTGGTTGTCTTTAGAATCAGTGGCGAATCTGTTTTCATAACTAGCTTTGGAGGATTTTATCAGGGATCGCAGCTTCTTTCTGAGGCTGACCAGGGAGCTCCTCCTCTCATGGAATTTTACTCTCTTTTACAACCGTTTCTTCCTTCTGTTGTAGAGTTTGTTCATGGCAGGGGACCACCAGACTGGCTTCCTTTTTTTGGAGGATAGCGCCTTGGTTCTGTTTGGGATAGCACGATCCATGCACTCATGTAAGTGCTTATAAAGTGCAATTGTGTAGGATTCAGTAGTCGTAACTGTATTGTCCATCTGCATGGGTGTTATGAAGTTCACCACTTCTGTCTTAAGAAGCATGAAGTTGGCTTTGGAGAAATTTTTTACCATGGTTTTCTTAATGGGGGGTGGGGGCAGGATGTGGATATCTAGGGTAATTAGCTTATGGTCGGATCAGACCAATGAGGTGTTGACTTCAGGTGTGCAACACCGGTCACTCATGTTGGTAATGACTAGATCTAGGATATTGTTGCCCCTGGTGGGGGTGTGGATAAGTTGATCCAGGGCATTGGAGTTTATGCATTCCAGAAAGCATTGAGTGAAGGAGTTGGTACATGAGTAGTTTTCCAAGTTAATGGTGGGGTAGTTGAAATCGCCCATTATTAGGGTGTTTGGGTGAACCCTAATATTTTCCAGTACATCAAGAAAAGAGGAGTGAAAATCCTGGGGCATGGTGGGTGATCTGTAGCAAGCTACTATTTGGATTGGAGTTTTGCCCAGAGTTAGTTGCACTTGGATAACCTCGGCTGCATTATGCTGAGCAACTAGCCTGGAGGTGTGGATATCCTTAATGAATATGGACACACCTCTGCCTTTGGTGTTCCGGTCCAGGTTACATGGCCGAAACACCATGTAACATTGATACATGTATAGATCTGCATTAAAACAGTATAGTTTATCAGATAGGGAACTGAAAGCACAACTGTACAACTGCAAGTGGTCAGAACTTTTTCAGATGATATAAGAATGTAATTTGTTCTTAATAAATGTGCAAAAGTCGTCTTTAAAGTAGGAAAGCTGCAACACCAAAAAATCAGCCTTGACCAGGAATGTGATAGAAAAGAACTTGAGCAAGAAGGAATGTATAAATATTCGGGAATTGATGAAGGATCAACAATAAAACATTAACAGATGTGAAACAAAACTTAGTAAGGAATATTTTAGAAGAGTAAAATTAATACTGCAAACAGCGCTGACATCTTGGAACAAAGTTCAGGCTGTTAACCAATTTACTCTTCCTGTCCTAACTTAAAATTTTGGAGCGATTGACTGGCCCCAAATGGTGTTGGATCAGTTGGACAGGAATACAAGAAGGATGCTTCACACTTATCAGATGATTTATAAAAATCAGTGTATACCAAGACTATATATTCCCCGTTCTGAAGGAGGTATGGACCTCCTCGAAATTGATACATGTATAGATCTGCATTCATAAGACTGCATACATATCTGATGACCTAGCAAGATCCAAATGTAGTTAAAGTTTAAAAACATGAGGAGAATAAGTTTAATATGACTTTACTGCTTAGTCTAGCAGAAGCATATTGGTGTCAAGTGAGAATGAAAACCAAACCAGATGTAGATAAAAATCAGGCAAAAACTGAATGTGCCAAAAAAAAACAAAACAAAAAAAAAATGAAAAGAAAGAATATAAGGTGAAGGATCAGACGAGAAGGCCAGAAATGTGGAAGATGCTTAAATATAGTTGCAAGTATAGAAAATTCTTGGAACAACCTCATGCTGATCAGGATTGAATGCAGAAATGGTTAAAGAGAAGTGAAATTAAACTGAAAGAAAAAAGGTTAATATTGGCTGCCCAAAATAGTGGATTACATACATGTCGGTTTACAAAGTCCTTTGAACTTGTGGGAGAAATAGACAAATGTAAGTTTTGTAAAACAGAACTGGAAATGGTTGCACAACTTGATGCTGGTTGTAATAAACTAATGGCAGAAGGACTGTATACTGAAAGGCATAATAATGTGGCAAGACTGTTGCATTGGGGATTGTGCAAACATTATAATATTGAAGTAGCTGAAAATCATTAGAAACATAAGCCACAAAGCATTATAGAAAATGATGACATTTATAACACATGGGATCACCCATTAACAACAGTTCAACAAACAGATACAAGAAAACCAGATATAATAGCCCATGAAAGGAAAACAAAAATAACATTGATAATTGAAATTGCTACACCCAGTGACTATAGTGTCTTACATATAAAGATACATGAAGTCATAAAATACCAGGATTTGCTGGCAGAAATGAGGGCAATGTGGAGGAAGGATACAACTCTGTATTTATTGCAATAGGGGCCAATACTGGACACATTGTGGGCACTGTGAAAAGCACTTCTGGCTAACATCAAAGATGGAAACAATAATTTCATGAACTTTATTCAAACTTTGACTTAGGAATGGAATCCATTCCCATTATGGTATTAGAAACACAAAAGCCTTGGATAAATTAAAAAAGAGGCCCTGGTCCATTCCCCTGCCTGTGGCTCCTTTTGAATATGATCTGGCTCTGCAAAGGACAAAGCAATAACATGCAATAAAGTACTGTCATGCTAATGAGGTCCTTCACATATTCAAACAAAATCAAACAGGCAGATCAGTTTTGAGACATACACATTTAGCATGTAAAGCTGTGGAACTCATTTGTTCTCAACACCAGGATTTCTTGGCGGACAGAAGTATCGCTTGTGCTATAATGTTAAGAATAGTATCATTATCCGAGCAACCCATGTTAATATTGACTTTCAGAGCCCATGCCTGCAATTTTGTACACTGTTATCCTCTCTGTCACAGCTGGGTCCACAAACAGCTGACATGTTATGACCTCCACAACCAGAAAATTGTTGACTAGTACTGCAGTGTGGACTGTGATACCATATGGGAGTTAGCAGACATATGCAACCTACAAATGGAATCAAGGGGGGATGCAATGACTGCTTATTCCAGTAAACATGAAGGTCTGAGTAGCATTAACCATCTTTGCTACAGGGACCTTTTATCATTTGATAGTGGACACTTTAGGAGTTTTGCAGACACTATCCACAAAGATTCTACATCCGTTTTGTGATAGAATGGAGCAGCATGTGTAAGAGCATATATGATTCCCATGCGCACCAGCAAACAGAACCACCACTATGTGGCATTCAATAACATTGGCAGTAGAGTACTTAGGGCTGGGTGAAGGGGGCAGCTGAAAATTTGTTTATATTTAGTAACAATTGTGATATGTAATAAAAGACTTTTCACTTGGTCAGGGAACTGTACTATTTATACAATATAATAATTATATTTCTGATTTTCTCTATTTAGTTAGTAAAGTATCAGCACTTGTTTTCCTCATAGTTAAACAAATATAATTGGTTGCCTCTCCTCACAGTCTTATATGAAATTTGCCTTGTTTTTGAATGATGTACCTCCCAAGTGTCTGCTTTTTAAAAATAAGTACTTTCCTGCATGATAGCCTTTTTATTCCTTATGACACATTCCCCACCTGCTGAAGATGCAGAATCTTTAGCTTTCTCAGCTTTGGATTTTCTGCTTCATGTTTTGACACACACGCATGTGACCTACTTTAGTCACTGCAAGATTTCAGGCAGTTGATAGTGCATGACACCAGTGCGTTTTAATGGTGGAAACAGTGTACACCAATAGGGATTACAGTCAGATAGAACACTGTTTTCATTAGTCCGGGATATTGATTTGAAACATGTATTTTTGGATACGTTTTTATTTTCTGCCTTGTATCAGACTTTGTTTATAAACACCTGTAGTGTGAAGACGTGTTAGGTTTTAAAGGCTGTCGGATATAAAGGGTTTTTATACCTTAGTTTCATTATTTCTTACAGTCTCTTTTAAGATGCCGTCACCCTGATTAGGAACAAGTCTTCTGCTCGTTAGCAGCTGAATCAGATAATGTCATTACAGAGCAAGATTTTCTTAAGTACAAACATTTTGAGTAATTTATGATTTTTGCACACCCTTAATTTTGCATATATTCTGTGTTAAAACATTTGGATTTTCTTTGACAGAATCATGAGACTTAGAATCAGAAGAATAACAGGTACATAAATATATCCTTTTTTCTGCATTTGTAAATTATGATTACTACATTTAGAAAAAATAACATACTATGAAATATTATGAATAATGATTGATTGATTGATTGATTGATTGATTTTGTTAAACATAAAATGACTGCCTCAACCTAACAAGTTCTCAAAGGCAATCACAGCAGTGTTGGAGAAATGCCTAATTTAAGTATGAAGCACTGTACACCATTTCTATGAGTGAAAAATGAACTGAACTAAGCTTAATCTTATGAAAAATAAACTGCAAAATATGCCACATTCATGAAATCTTGTTAATTGTTGTTTTTTTCCTTTGAATTTTCCTGACCTGCATTTGAGATGTCTGGGAATAGTACTAAAGGGGCACAGCCCAACACCATAGTTAGCCCATCTAATGCATGGGGATGGGTTATGATATTATGCCTTGTCAAAGGCCCAGACATAGGGACAAATGTTAAATATTGTTTGTATAAACTTATAAAGTTGCTAGAAGAAAAGCTTTTGTGTACCCATGCATTTTCTGAAGGATATAAAGTCTGAAACTCAACTGCCTGTCATTGTTCAGTGATTTCCAGAAAACTACAAATTTTATGAGGAACAGACCAAAATTATGAGTTACAAATCGGGATAGTCTGCAAAAATCTGGACAGTTGAGAGGTATGTGTGAATGTCATAGGGCATGTTACACGGGATTTATTGTGTGCCAGCACTATATAGATAAGTACAAGTTTTATGATGAGCAGAAAAGTTATATGTAGAAAAAAATGAAGAAAACTTCATCCATAATAAACATGAGTGCCAGTTCATGAAACTACCTGAATAATGTAATACAAGCCAGTCATGAATTCACAAATGAATTCAGATAACTCATATGTTCCACAACCTATCAATATATACAACTTAAAACAATGGTTTTACAGCAGAGGGATTCATTTAATTATTTATTTACTTGTTTGATTTGATAACTGAGTGAGTGAACTGCTCTGTGGACCATTTTCAGCCATGACCTTGGCCAAAAGGTTGCAGAAAAATAATCAAAGTATATAACTATTAAATAAATCACAAACATCAACAGATAAAATACATAAAACATCATATATGTATTGCAATATGTACATTTTATAAATGAGTAAGATTAACTAACAATAAAGCTATCTTATATTATCAGGCTTAATACAGCAGAGTTCTATAATCAGAGATTCAATATGATTTTTATAAAACAAAGGCAATGTCTTTATGATAAGTCTCATGCTCAGGAAAATAGTTTAGTTCATAATAACATGAGGATTTATTTTTAACGGCAGTTCCACCACAATTTACTGCTTGCCTGGATTCATAAAACTCTTTGCTATGGACCTTTTTATGGAAGTAAAAGTACATGCAGATCTTTTCGTTACATACCTACAACACGCCACAAAATTTAAGAAATGAGCACCCACATGTAGAGTGAAGGCAATTCAGAGACACACTGAGTGTTAGTGGGGAAGCCTGAGAAATTCTTTGGCTTGCATAGCATGCTTATCACAGTAGAATAAAATGGCAATGGGCAGCATTATTAAAATGAAGGCCTCTGCAGATGCAAATGAGATTAAACAATATGGCAGAGGGATTCAGAGATGTATTTGTACTGACAACAGTAAAATGCTGTTGTTATAGGAGATGAATCACAAAAATGTGAATTGGTAGCACTAGTAAACCTGTATATGCAAAGGTCTGTTCTCACTGCTGGTAGGCGAGTTGTTGCATGAAATCACCATCAGGGGTGTTATGTTATCCATCCTTGTAACATTTCATGCTCTGCATGACACAAAAGTTGTGCAGCACCATTATGTGATTAGAGTCACCATGCAGGAACTAGTCTAGATATATAGCCCTCACAAGTAGGCTTGTGGGATGCGTGGAGTACCTATCCTTGTGAATAGCAAGGTAAGTGAGGCTTTCAGAATACTACTGAAAGTAATCTTTCAGCAACCAACAGGGGACATGGAGTGTGTATTTTAGCACTGGCATCTGCCTCAGAGATACTGTACCACTTCCTCAATGTCATGCAACAGCATATAAGGAAGCAGATGTTCTCTCCCCATTCCACTGAAGAGAGAGGCAACATTATGTGGGCTTTTTATGATATAAACAACTTCTCTGAGGCACAGGGGGCAATAGACTCTACCCACTTTACAATAAAAGTAAAATTAGGGGTATGGAGGAGAAGGTATATTAAACACATGTTTTTCTACTCCATTAAATACCAGGTACTCTGTTGATGCTCAAGGCATACAAAACAATGTGTCTGCTAGCCACCCAGGCAGAATCAACTTAGGGCAAATGTGTGCCTAATATCTGTGGTTTGTGTGTAGTGATTTTGTCCCACGGATATCTTATTGGTGGTGACAGATATACCCTGGCGCCATGGTTAATGATATCTATCAGAAATCTCCAGACCATAGTGCAGAATGGCATAACTATGCCTTGACACAAACCGCAGTCATCACTGATCATGTAGACTGAAGGCCCACTTCTACTGTCTGGATACATCTGGGGATGCCCTGCAGTATGACCCTGCTACATGTAGTAATAGTCTTAGTTTGTGCTATGTTGCATAGCATCATTCAGTGCAAAGAGTTGCAGCAGGAAGTACTCCTAGAACTGACAGCTACTCTGATGAGCTTATGTGGGAGCTGGCTGCTGGGGAAGACAAGGTCAGGAAAGGTGGGCACAGAATGCCATACAACAGGCTAAAAAGCAGCAGAAGATTCCTAACTATATCCAGAATAAAGGAGTATACAGATGAGGGAAGGTGATGCGTCCAAACCTTGAGGCATGCAAAACTGAAC
Organism: Protopterus annectens; assembly: GCF_019279795.1. Classification (NCBI taxonomy): domain Eukaryota; kingdom Metazoa; phylum Chordata; order Ceratodontiformes; family Protopteridae; genus Protopterus; species Protopterus annectens. Next base: position 1,608,440,101 of record NC_056725.1, read on the forward strand.
TCATGCTGCAGTATTCCATGAATCAATCTGCTGAACTGTGCATCAGATATAGGTTATCCAAGTAACAGAGTACAGAAAGCACAGGACACTGTTATCATCATATGCATAGGAAGGGTGGGCCACAGAATCAAATGCATTAATGGGCAAGTGTGTGTGTATTAGTACAATGTGCATATAATTTGGTATTGCATTTGTCAGGTCTGGCAAGGTGGCTGGGAAGGCAGAGTGCACTGGACAGGGAGAGGGTGCTGTCTCCATTTGATTTTTGTTTGTTTATTTGAGATAGTGTGTGTGATAGAGTCACCAGTGACTTAATTAACCCATTTCCTCACATTAGTGCAATGCTGGATTTGGTATATATAATTTGCAGGGGGGTGTGGGGCATGGGGGGCAGGTCCCCCTTCAAAATAGTAACATACACATACCATTGACTGTGGAATGTCATGGTATGGTAAGCTGCATAGACTGGGTGACTGACGTCACCTCCTGCTATGTGGAATACATCGAACTACAGGTGTTGATGTATTCACTTTCAACCTGGCCACATTTTCGCTCTTCCTGATTCATGATTTCAGGTCAACTATGTGACTGGTCAATGTATGCAGTTTCAAGGTTTCAAAAGCAAACCCAGAGATCACCATTGCAAAGGTATGTTACCTGGTATTCTGTCCCATCAGTAAAGAAAATAGTATTCATTTGGTCACTGGGAGTCTGAGAAGGGTGACAGGCCTTATCTGTGGGGGGTACTTTCCTTTGGTATCTTCACATACTTGTCTACTCTTCCATGGACATATTGTTTTCTGACATCTTTTGAAGAATCCAGTTCTAACAATGATGACAGCTAAAGAGGTCATGGTGTCAGCATTTGAGACAAGCCATGTGGTGTTCTGATCCTCACACTAGTCAGATTGCATAACCTGTGTGCATATTGAACCCACCCCAGACACATAAAATGACAGGTTGTTACAGAGAGATATATTTGGAAAGCACTGTCTCCACCTGTAGCGCAGACCTTTTGATTGATGCATACTCCACTGAATATGTGAAGGAGGGGTGGATTTTATGACCGCAGTCATTTACACCCTGGGTATTGCCCTCCACCAAAGCTAGCTTGCTCAATGTCCATGGCCTAGTGAAGGTGCAGGGTCATCATATGTGGGAGATTAACAACACCACTACAGTCCTAACCAGAAATGCAGGTGTTTTAAGAGGGTCTATATTACCATGTCGACAGGGCTGTTCATCGAACGCCCATATGTCGACACATGTGCACTGAAATACCTAAATGTTGAACGGCTACAAAAGCATTTTTTCCCCCCAGGGAATTTGCCGTTTCCTCCACTGTAGTGCGATCTCAGAGTTGGAATATTTATGTAGGGAGGTGGAGGGGTGAATCACCCCACTTTTTTGTGTCTGTTGGTTTGTTTTGTTTATTGCTGGCTCAGTGACTTTTCTTTTCCCTGCAAAAAATCATTTTTTGACCGTTCGACATTTAGGTATTTCAGTGTGCATGTGTCAATGTAAGGGCATTTGATGAACAGCCGTGTCGACATGGAAATATAGACCTGTTTTAAGAGATATGTATGATGACCATACAGGAGTGCAAAGTCCACATATGTGACTTCATGGGCATATAGCATAGGGCATTTGCATAAAGCAAGTGTCCCTGTTCAGACAGGTATAATTGGACATGCTCTTCCCATGGTCAGTCCACCTCTGTCTTCAGTGGTGATGGCCACTGCAAAGGAGGAGACATAGGTCTGAAATATGTAGTGCCACCATTTCCACTCTGCCTTCCAACATGGCTCAATGGTCATCCATTCCTTCCTTTCAACATGGTCTGGATAGTGCTTGTGACCTTCACAGCAAAGAAAGCTCCTCTAGACAGGGATGTGCGTGGTCTGCATATGTGTCTCCTGTGGATGCTCTGGACTTGTCTGAACAATCTCACCACAATGCTGCATTATCAGCGAGATTGTCCCAGCATATTAGTGACTGTTTGTTGTTTTATTGGTGTCCTGCCAGCACGTCGCAGCATAGAACCCAAAGTATTGTAAAATATATTACTTTATAATATTCTTCCCAAAACATGAACATCACTGCAAATCATTAGAAGAGCTAACTGGCAATCAGTAAGATAAAGATAAGAAGTATACACCTCATGGTAAACATTTCTGAGTCAAAGAGTGCCCTTCCATGGTACTTTAACATGGAGTTGTGCAGCACCATGGCGGGCTGCCTTTGAATTCTAAAGAGTTGGCTAATTCTATAATGCCTGCTCCATGTGCCATCATCACACATTTGCTGCTGAATTCCTCTCTTTACTTCAGTTATAGACACTGATGACTGCAGAGCCAGACCATGGTCAAATGGAGCCCTAAGCTATGTAGTAGATTAGTGACTCTCAATCACACCAATATTCTTTTGCTGGCCATCTCACTCCAGTTACTGTAGAATACTGCCTTGTCAACCTGGGCTATGATTGCTCCTGAGCAAGTACTAAAAGCCTTTTCTAAAACTGAAACACTAGCTGTATGGGTCCAGGCAATATACCAGTTTATTCAAAGGTGCATAGGATGATACTAGGCTATTGGCCCAGAGGCCTTTATAAGCCTAGCCAAGAATTTTTCCCATGTTCGATCTAAGTCAGCACCTGTTTCCCCTGTCCAGAAGGGACACAGGTGGGATCCCAGGGGTGTATTTTCTGTTTCCCATCCATTCATCCAGGTTCCTCTTAATGAGGGGTAGAGAGGTACTCTGCTTGACATGTAGAGGGAGTCTGTTCCACAGATGGGGAGTCTTTGGGACACATATCTATCCCGCCAACAAGTCCTATTAATGTCACAGACCAGGTTAAGGCCTTGCATGTAGGTTAACCGAGTGGAGTTTGACGTACGAATATGAGGCAACTCCATCAAGGCTGGGTCTAAGCTGGCATCGTATGCCAGACACACGTCACTTCTGAGCAGTTTGTATGAGACTGAGTAGAGGGACAGGGCTTTTAGCTTATCTGTATAGGATAGGTGTTTGAAACCCTGGATTTGTCTGGTCAGGAACCTCTGTGGTCTCTCCAGCTGCTGCATGTGCTTAGCAAGGTATATGCTGAAGGAGGCACTGTACTTGATAATGGGTCTGATAAGGGAGGTGTACAGGGATGTTATGACCTCCTTGTTCCTGGATGAAATACCCTTATTTATGAGGTGGGTCATGTAGAAAGTCTTGTGGACAACGGAGGAAATGTGGTGGTCAAAAGTCAGGCTGCTATCAACCTGGGTTCCCAAATCCCTCACGACTGACTGCATGCTTAGTACATTGTTATTAATGTGATAATTAGTGGGGATGCCATTTTTGCCCAAAGGGGATAATGATGCATGTCTTGGCATTCAGTTTGAGGCCATGCTTCTGGCACCAGTCATTAGTTTGGGTAAGATCCTCTTGGAGGATGTTCACATCACTAGGGAAATTTAAGACAGCACCCAGCTTCCAGTCATCTGCAAACTTGGTCAGCCACAGACCACTGGTTTTGGCTTGCACCTCAGAAAATTATATCCCAAACAGTAGAGGGCCCAAGACAAATCTTTGTGGTACACCAATCATTACAGGTCTATTATTAGAAGTGGCTTCCTCTATTTTGACTGAGTGGGTTCTATTAGTGAGCCAGTTAGCTACCCATCTGGTAACATATGGGTGGATGCCTAGCTGGGAGAGTTTATCTATTATGCCTGAGTGGGTAATAGTGTCGAAGGCTTTGGCAAGGTTGAGGTAGGTGGTGTGCACCGTATTCCCTTGTCCATGGCTTTGGTGACTGTTTCGAAGAAGTCCACCAGGCTTAACAGGGATGATCACCCTTTGACAAAACAAAGTGTGGGGTCAAGTGTTTGGAGGTTGCCAATGTCCTTGTTTATAAGATCCATGATAATACTTTCCATAGCCTTGCAGATAAGGCTAGTTAGGCTGATGGACCTATAATTGCCTGGGTTAGTGGACACTCCACCTTTGTGTAGAAGGATGACAGTGGCTGTCCTCCATTCAGCTGGGATGAAGCTGATGCTCAGGCTTTGGTTGAATAGTATGCCTAATGGAGCTGAGAGCTCATGCCAGATTTCATGTAGGGTACAGCCAGGGATGTTATCAGGTCCCATGGAGACTGTATGTTTTGCTTTTGAGAGGGCATTAAAGACCTGCTCCCTGGTGATGAAGGGAGGGAGGAAGGTGCTGGAGATGTCCTGGTTTACTGATGGGAGGACAGAGGGATTGAAGTTTTCACTTAATCTGTCTGCCAGCAGGTTGGCTATATCTATGGCATTTGTGTATGTGGTGTTATTGACCACCAGTTCAGAGCAGATTTGGGTGTTACCTTTGAGATTGCAGATACATGTGAAGAAGGCCTTGTGATTCCTCTTAGCAGATGTGGCCAATTTGGATTCAAAGTTACCCTCTGAGGATTTCAGCTGTGACCTTATTTGCTTGTTCAGACAAAGGAGAGATTGCTTCCAATTTGGCCCCTGCTCCTTCTTGGTTCTGGTCAATATGAAACACTGACTCACAGACATCCTTTGTAACCCTATTCAGTTTCAGACTTTCCAATGGTTAGTAACTGAAGCTCGGAGAACAGCCGTTGTGGTCCTTCTGAACAAGGATGCCCCAAGCACTGACCCTAGGAACTATAGACTGATAAGCCTTGCCAACCTCGTTTGTAAGGTAGTTGAATATATTAATTAAGAGTACTGGTAGCTTATACCACCTTGTCTCATACCATTCTGAATTTTTCAATGGCAGATCCTGTCTTCTTAACCTGTTTGACTTTTTTGAAAGAGTTTCAGTGGCACTGGGTGAAGACAAAACATTGTACAATACCTGCCTAGACCTGCCTAGACCAAACCAAGGATTTTGACACTAGCCAATATCCTGTCATTCTTGATAAACTTACTTATCTAAATATATAAGCTCTTAGGTAACTCATAGATTAGCAAACTTTCTGACAGACAGAACCCAGTAAATTAAGTCTAGTGACACACTTTCCTAAAAAAGATCTGTCATCAATGGTATCTCTCAGGGTTCCATTCTCTTTGGCATATATTTAAGTATCAAAGTTGATATCAGATGTCTCTCATTGACAAAGTTTTCTGATAATTGTAAAGTCGGGGTTATCATTAGTAAGCCAGTTATTCTCTGAAATGGCCTTACCCATACAAATCCATGGCCTAAAGATTAATGCAAAAAACAATTTTGAGTCCCATTCTTTGGGAAACAAACATATTCCTGCACCTACCTCAAAAATGACACCATCCTCCAAAAAAGATACTCTCATTACAGACTTTAACATATTCATGGTAAATGAACTCTCTTCTGACCAACACAGACTACAGACCAATAAGTTTCATTAGTCTCATATGCAAAGCCATGGACAGGTCCGCAATGCTCTGTCTTAGGCTAGGAACACTATATCAATGGCATCTGACAATATCCCAGGCTGCATTCTAAATAGCAAGAAACACCACTTTTCAAACATTCTGGAATAGCTATTTAGCCATAGCCTCCAAACAAACCTGCCTCACAAGCAGAGCATGGCAACTGTCATTCCTCTGCACAAACGCAGACCATCTATGAACCCAGGAAGCAACAGGCCCATAATTCTCACTAGTTTGACATGCAAACCATGGAAAGAATTATCATGGAAATGATCAATAATGACATAGGAAACTTCCAGACACTGGACTCATCTGAGTTTGGTTTCACCTAGGGCAGGTCATGCCTACTAACACCTGATGGACTTCTTTGAGATGGTCTCCAAAGCAATAGACGTTCACACTAACTATCCTGACCGAACCAAAGCATTTGACACAATACCCACTCAGGAATTATTGAAATGCTCAAGAGGTTAAGTATAACCACTTGTAAAACCCTGTGAATAGCCAGCTATTTCATAGACAGAACCCAGGAGGATAGAACTGGAGACTTCACCTCTATAAAGAGGCCAGTCATCAGCAGAGTCCCTCAGTAACCAGTCCTGGGACTTCACTTTTTTTGGCCTCTTCTTCTCTGAAGTGAAGGGCAATGTCAAGAGCCACTGTTTGGTCAAATTTGCAGATGATTGTAAATTAGAAGCTGTCATAGACTCCCCAAAGAACACTAATGTTTGCAGATAAGGGCTGACACAGACAAGTAATAGGTGCCAGAGCCATGGACTAAATCTAAATGCCAAGAAATGTACAATAGTATCCTTCAGAAAGTCAACCACCCCTGGTAACTACCATATTGACAACACACCCTTAAGCGCTGACCCAGTAGGCAGGAACTTGGGGACACACATAGACAGTAATGTAACCTTTGATCATTACTTCTCTATGGTAGTGAAGAAATCATTCTATATTAGCAATGGCATCTAGGTCCAAGGTGGTCATTGTTCCACTGTAATCAGCAGTATTTGGACTTATCATTGAATATGATGACACTTTGGTGTTTACTTAACCAGGCATATCCAACAACTGGAAAGTCCACAGAGGTTCTCACAAAAAGAATAAAAGGCATAAATAACATGTCTTAAGCAGAGTGTCATAAAGTCCTACCCCCTGTATTTCTGAGATGGGAGATCTTTGACTGGCATACTAGGCATCATCAGATCACACAGTGACAGACCTCCTGCATATCTGCAAACAATCAGCTCCAGAAATACCTGTTCTAATAAATTAAACCTTGTCTGTGATATAAATAGGAGCTGCTAGACAGGCAGGTATGTATCCCAGAGACTACACCTTTTCTAGAACAAGTCCTTCCCAAACCAGATGAAGCAGTGTTCCTCCTTAACCCAGTTCAAGTGTAACTTGGACAGCTGGACAGAGAACCAAAAATTAATTTCTGGTTTGGCACATATGTCCCTAATGGACATAGGCAGCCTGTAAATTGATCACCTTCCAGCATACCTTTCTACCTCTTAAAGGAAATAAAACCACAAAAATATGTGTGGACCTCTTGGGTTTTCGAACCTGAGTGATGCCTGCCCGGAGGGAAGGAATAACCAATTTTACAATGCCTTTCACTCTTGATCCTAAACGGTGAACAGATTTCCACGTGTAGTCGGTGGTGGAGCTAGCTCTTAAAGGAAGAAATCTGAAGGAAGCCACAAATATTGGGGAGACAAAGGTGGACAATTTTTAAATATTGCTCTTATAACATAGAAAGTTGATAGAACAATGGAACAGCATGAGTTTTCTGAAGTGTATGAACTCTGAAACTCAAATGTCTGTCATTATTTTCTGACTTCAGTCTTTAATGAATTGGCAGTGATTTGTCAGATAACCACCATTTTATGAAAAATGGACCAAAAATCAGGACATTCTGTGAAAATCTGTACAGTTGAGAGGTATGCCTTCCAGGCCTTTGTTTGTAAATGTTTCATCTCATAAGCCCGTGCTTAAAATACCAAAGGTACCAGCACTTGTCAGAGATCTGGATACAGGGTCAGGCTTAAAAAGGCCACAGTGGTCATTAGCCTAATATACAGATATGAGTCCATAAACTGCATATCAAATATCATTAGGAAATCCTTCTACATAGCCAATCTAATTACTAAATGCATATATATATATATATATATATATATATATATATATATATATATATATATATATATATATATATATTTATTCAGTCCAAGGAAATTAATGTCTTGTTGTACTCCTTTCTTATCTGGATATAATGTGCCCCATTGGTAGGCATCTTTACATGTGTATATCTCAAAAAAAATCAGGCCCATATTACAATACAATGTCCCCTTTGTTATGTAACTCTCTATGTATATATTTGGAATAGAAAAACAAAAATAGGCTCATATTAGAATACAAATCCCTGTTGGTATGCATCTCATCAAATACATATTCCAATGAAAAAAAAAACATTTATCCACCAAAGGATCATGGATGCTATCTCCTTATGTTGTACAGAGTATCAAAAAGCTCTGTCACTCTATTGTGTCTCTTGCATTCTTCTATGTGGCAATCTCTGCCTGACCTACAAGAGTGCAAATGGCCCTGTGCTGCATTAACTCCTTCATGTTCAAAAAACTGGAAATAACACAAATACCTGTTCTATGTATCTAAGCCTACATTGTAATATAAATTGGAAATATCACAGGGATAGAGCTATCTACCAAGCTATGTTCTACTTTGAAATAATATCTTCTTCCATGTCAAACAAAGGAGTTCCTTCACTCCATTTCAATCTAACATAGATGCACAAATACTGTGTGAACCCATCTGTACCTTAGTATATGTAATGCCCCACTGCATCCCTGGATTGATCAAACTAAACCTGACGTACTAGCCCTTACCGAAACATGGCTACACTCCAATGTAAAAGACTCAGAAATAATTCCTCCAAACTTTGCAATAACCAGAAGAGATAGATCAATAAAAAATGGGAGGGATAGCACTTCTATATCGCTCTATGCTCAACATCATACCCTACACCAGTAATATACCCATCTTTTCCAGTGCTGAGGTACTAATCTCTTTTTTTAAACCTCAACATATCAAAAATAATTTGCATAATAGTAATATATATCCCACCAGGTAGAAACATATCAGTGTTGGAAAATATTTTATCCTGGACATCCCAAACAATAAACCTTGAAACAATACTCTTAGGAGATGTAAATATAGATTGGTAAACCATAGCTTCCAACTCCTCCACAAATAGTATAAATCTGCATGTTTTTTCCTCAGCTTATCAATACTTATCAATACTCCAACAAGATACAGCAAAGATCTTACCTGCCAGTCCACCCAAGACTGTATCCTAGTATCCCACCCTGCCAATTAACCCTCTTCCAGTACACTGTCTAGCTCCCTGAGTGATCATCTACCAGCTTACTCCCTTAGAACAAACTCCCAACATCTAAGAGTACACACTACAAAGTCAGTTAGGAACTCAACTAATTTTTGTCAGCATAAATTTAACAATCTACTACAGGAAATAGACGGGACACCCCTTAAATAACTACCCCTTAATGATGCTGTACTATACTTTAATAACACCTTCCTTCACATACTTAATACACTAGCTCCCATTCATATGAAAATAATCAAAAAGAACTCTGCACCATGGCTCTCTAAGGAATGTAAACACCTGATGAAGCAAATGGACCTTGCCTGGTCAACCTAGAAATGAACAAAATCATGTTAATTTCAAAACATGATGTAACAAAGTGACAAAACTATTCAGCAGAGATAAGAATTCACATTAGTCCCAGCTTTAACTCCAGCATAAAATCAACCCCAGTAAAATTTGGCACTCCATATCCTCTCTACTCAACCCTGGAAGAAATGGAGAACACACCCTATCACATGATACCCCTTCATCACAAATTGCTGAAAACTTTAACAAGTACTTCATAAAATCAATTTCGGACCTACTAACTAACAATCATAATGCTGGACCCCCCCCCCCAACCCTTCAACCTATTCAGACACCAACCCCAGACTATCAACTACTTCTATCCCTGTCATTATTAACCCCCCTACTCAACAAAATGTTATAAAAACTCCATTCCCATTTCAGCCCATACCCAGTGACACCATTAAGAAACTGCTACAAAAAACCCTGCTCTACCTCAGCTGACAATCTCCCACCATACTACCTCAAACTGGCTGCTAACTCAGTTGCCTACCCAATCAGTATCCTTATAAATAGGTTTTATCTGAATCTGACGTACCTACCATATGGAAATAATCTCACATCATCCCCATCCACAAAGAAGGCAACTCTTTTGATCCAGCCAATTTCTGTCCTATATCCATCTTGTCACCCATATCCAAGAGGTATCCATCAGCAGGTAATGCAATATCTATTGCAAAACAATCTTTTAACCAAAACCCAACCTGGCTTCAAAACCTAGCCACAGCAGACCTATAGCCCTATTATTTTTTACAGACACTGTGATCAACGCCAGAGATGCAGGATGCTATACAGCCTCAGAATTCACAGATCTCTCCAAGGCCTTTGCCAGAGTGTCACCCATTACTTTTGAACACACTGTCTAACCTAGACTTCTCACGTAACACAGTAAAATGGTTTCAGAGCTACCTCAAGGATCGTACACAAGCAGTGAAACGGTCCAATGAACTCTCACCCTTTCTCCACAACCCTACTGGAGTCCCTCAAGGCTCCATCCTAGGACTCCTACTTTTCAATATTTTCACAAACAACCTTCACATTGCCTGTCACCCTGGGATCCTCATTCAGTATGCTGATGATTCCACCATAATCTGCACTGTTCAATCAGTACCAGAACTACTTTCAAAAACTCAACAGTCCCTTACTCCAGTCGAATCCTGCCTAAGGAATGCCCGACTTTTTCTTAATCCAAAGTAGACAAAACTGGTACTCTTTCATCCCAAGAACACCTCCCCTGTCACTGATCATTTCAACATCCTTGCATCTGACAACACTGTCATAGAAATAGTGCAGGAAACCAAACTTCTAGGTGTTATCATTGACGATAAACTTTCATTTGACCCCCATATACAGCAAAATATAAAGAAAACTCATCAACAACTGGGACTCTTATATAGAAACAAACATTTATTTACTGCAGCAACCAAAAGTACCCTTGCAAAAACATTTTTACTTCCCTCCGTTCTTTATGGTGCCCCTATCTTAACTAACTTGCAAACTTCTACCCTAAGCAAAATGGAACAGTGCTAAAACAAAGTTGCAAAGTTTGCCACAAACTCTAAATATCACACACACCACTGTAAACCACTCCTAGAATTAAACTGGCTTGAACTCCCCAACCAACTTACCTTTATTCAGCTATCCACTTCCATCTTGCACAACCTTATTTTCAAGCCTACTGCCTGCCCTGCACTAGCCAATCTAGTCACACCTTACACACCAATTCGATCCCTACAATCAGAAGACAAAATTCTCTTAGCTATCTCAAAACCCACAAGAAAACCAGGTCACTCTCTATATTCATACTGTGTCTATACTTTAGAATTCACTACCTCTAGCTACCACGTCTATGCCCTGCCCAACCCATTTCAAGGCCTCTTTAAAAAATCATGTAAAAAACCCATAGCTCTCCTGCACAAAGCCTGCCTAATGGCCAGATATTCCTCTTCTTCCACACTAGCCTCATCATCCTCTTCTGTCACATTTCAGTCCCTCACAGACTGCAAGATGCTAAGGCTCTTCTAACTCCTTCTCTGCTTCTATATCATATCCTTAAGGTACTGCTCAGGCTTTATTGCTTCTATTCTTCTTAACTCTCTCTCACTATCTATCTGCATCGCTAACTTTCTGGCTGCTGTCTTTCTAACTGAAACTAACATTCTATTTTGCATGTATGATAACAGTCAGTGTCACACATTGCGTTACCTACATACTATGTTTTTTTGGACACTAGCTACATCGTGTATGGTGAGAGTGACTATTATTGTCTGTAATGTTTTAACTCTGTAGATTGTCTAGATGTGTAGTAATATACTGCAACATCTTGTAACATAGTTTGTTCTTTTAACTTATTTTTGTTTAGTATTTCTAATGTAATTTGTATTGTATTGGATTATACTGTATTTGTATTGTACTGTTCTCCCCGGGACTCTGCTGAAAACGGGTTCTGTAGACCCAGTCAGACTACCCCAGTAAACAAATGTCAAATAAATAAATTTTATATTAGAGCCATGCATCAACATAAAAGATGGCCTTTCACCCCACTACCCTTGTGATATATCCTTTGTTGGCTTGTACCCCTCAGTTGGTACTGTGCCATACAATTGTCATGGGTGTTCATTTATACATGGACCTTTGTGTCTTTATAATTGTCACTGAGAGCTATGACAACATTTGTTTTGCTCTTGCTGATGTACTTTACTAGATGAAACTCTTTTTTTTTCCCTATGTGAAGCTCCACGTTTAATGAATTTTTATTAAATTCATCTATTTCACAGTTTTACCTTTCTATGTTGTGTTGTACAACATGGTATTGATGTTTGCATGTGGTAAGAAGAGCCCATTAGCATGGTAAGTATGCTAATGAAGCTGGTTAGTGGCACACTCTGTGAATTGCTGCTGGTGTACAATATGCTGCCCAAAAATGTTATCACTTACCTTTATGGCATAGTGACCAGGAAACATGTGGCATGTGTGCTCCTGCATGGTACATATGTAGACCTTAGCTATGTGGTATAGTGTTATGTTCATGTCATAGAACTACAGTGTCACATGGCGGCTATGCAGCAGTACCATAGTACAACAGTGTGATGTGGATCATGTAATTCACATTTGTGGTGTGTTAGTACACATTGAGCAATCATTTTTATACGTCATTTTTCATCAACCCTGCACTGATTTCTGCCCCCTATGTTGATACCTACCATCCTTTCACCACAGTTTGCTGTATGTCTAACAGGCACCATGGTGTAACCAACCTTGGGAGGGTCAGAGAGCAACCACAACCTGTATACGGAGACCTATCTTACTCCTTGATAGGACTTTGGATGGGTGCATCTGCTTGGATACTATGGAGTGGGATGGCCCCAGCAAGAATGACATATCGCTATCCTGACCTAATTCCACCTTCCAGTGTTGTCTTTACTTTGCAAGAATGTGCAGCAGCATATGGGCTGTGATGGGCACCGGACTCACCCCACTGGACAAACAGTAGTCATGCTTTCTCAGTTTCCACTGCTCCCAACCTAACTATTAAGTACTGGGAGTTCTGGCTTCTACCGGGGCTCATGGACATTGAGCAGCACAGCCCATTCATTTTCAGAATAAACACACCATCCTCCCTGTGATTCTGTTGGGCATTCACTCCGGCACTCTCTGATACACTACAGTCTCCTTCAGTGTCTGCAATTTATTAATGGACTGAGGAAAAAGACATGGGGAAGGTATTTGACATTTGCATAGCAAACAGCGGTAGTTTGCATTTGGAAGTAAACCATGGAATACTTACAGTACATAGGTGGTGGGTACTCCCTCACCTCAGCTTTCCATTAGTTTTTCACTAGTCCAAGAAGCTGAGATTTCACCTTTTCAAGTCACTATAATGGTGATGGTATAGCTCACCATTATGCAATATGTCAGTGGCACTTGCAAAGTCCCTGATCAATCTTCCCCAGGCCTTCTGATAACCCTCTTCCATGAACCTTGCCTTGTATTCCTAATGGAGTAGATGGAGGAAGATATTATTTTGCTCAGAAAACTACATTTATACTCTAAATTCAGTTTGATTGCCTTCTTTTAATGCCATGGCTTTAGCATTAATATGTTGCAGAGAGAAATATTTGAAAAATTGTGGTCACGCCCATTTAGCATGTTACAACTGTTACCTAAAGGGGGCAGCTCATTTGTGTGACCAGTATTGGAAAGTTCCAATATAAGTAATTTATGATAGCATTTGAACATGGCAGTTTGAGGTGTGAAACATGGCAGCCCAGTGTCTTGGAATATGGTGATAGTGTACTATGTATTACTGTAAGTCCTTTAATAGTATGTGCTATCTGGAATTGCATATATCCCCTCTCAGCTATAAGTTGAACATTGCATGTGCACTGCTGTCTGTAGGTGTCCAGGTCCATATATGATGATGTGAGGAAAGCCATTCTGTACAATGTGAAAACTGAGCAATTAAGAAATGTGTGTATTGAACCCACATTTGCATAATTATCATGTCAGATACTTGTATCAGCATTATACGATGAAAAACACTGATCTCATCTCAGTAAGGAAGAAGTAATGGAGTAGCAGAATTGTTACTGAGCTCAACAATTGATTTGCATACAGCACCTACCTTAAAGAAGGTCAATCCAAATGTCTATAGCTTAACATACATAACCACTGAGGTTTGATACTTGCTTTGTTACTTTGTCACATTTAAGGCTGTGACATATTTCTAGGGGTGACCCAAGGAGCTATTCAAAGTGATGGGTGAAATTTTGCCTGAGCATTTAAAAACTTCCTGTACTGTTTTCATTGAATAATGTGGGATGTTTTCCTTCCACCTGAGCTACCAACAACTCATGTAGATGGGACCTCAGCTTTAAGGTTTCATCCAAAGGATGATAAGAGATTATGAAAACTGATGGTTGCTGAGAAGACGCTCATATGGAACTTACATCATTGTGATGCATGGTTAGTAATGTTAAATATGTGATCCCACAAGCAGAGTGTGATGAACACATGGCATGAGTCTAGTCAAGGCCATGTTGGACATTTAAAGCTTCAAAATGTAATTTGCTCAGTTGTACATTTGCTCGTGTATGTGCCTTATGAGCAAACTCACATTTAGTGAAGAAATACTTTAAGGATGGGAGACATGGATTTATTACAATAAGGAGGTAGCAAAGGAATATGGAAAATAGGCAGGAGGGCACCATGGGGGTCAGGTGTGACAGTCGCAAAAGGATAACATGTGGGCCAAGTGTAACATTCTCAAGAGGACAACATGTGGGCCAGGTGTGGCAGTCACAAGAGGACAACATGTGGGAAGATGTGACAGTCACAAGAGGACAACATGGGGGCTAGGTGTGACAGTCGCAAGATGACAACATGTGGGGCAGGTGTGACAGTCGGAAGAGGACAACATGTGGGCCAGGTGTGGCAGTCTGGTTAGAATTGTAGATGACTATGTTTTAGGAGCAAATGGGTGTAAGAATGGACATGAAGTGAAATAATTTAAAACTCAATTGAATTATTTTAATTTAAATAATTTAGTAATGTAATTTAAATTTAATTTATCCCTAAAATCATTTAAGACTCAAAGTCTTACATACCCAACTCTATTCTTGTGATGTTCCTGGATAATTTCCAAACCCTTACTTCACACTTTTATGTAACTGGACATAAATCAACTACTTCTCTTCACAATCTCTACAACAATCTGGCTACCATCTACCCCTCTCCACTACTACCTCTATCTTCCTTTTACCTGGACCTTCTCAGTACTCCATAACTTGTAACCATCTGACTCCATGTGAAAGAAACTAGATTTTTATAAGCTTGATATTAACTTATATTTTACTGTATTGTTCATTTAACAGTTATGTTTTCATTAACTGTCATATCATTAAAATTCTGTGTATGTTCATTTAATATTCTATGAATGTATATTTCCTATTCTATGTATGTGCATTTATTTTTTTTTTGGATTAACTGTCATATCATTACTAATCCTTGTATGAATATATGCATATTTATTATGTAAATCTTACATAATTGCCTTCTACTCATTCTGTAAAATGAGCATTTTTCCATGGGCCTCCCTTGAAAATGGAACTAGTGCCCAATCAGACTTTCTCAGTAAACAAAAGATATAAATAATGCATACATATATGCATAAATAAATAAATACATTTAGGCAACAGAAATACTGCATTCCAAACAGACCAAGCAGCAGTTCAGTCTCTGACAAGAGTAATGTTATAGTAATGGGACTCCAGCTCATATCATGGTAGGGTGGCTGCAAAATGGACAACATAAGATGGAGACAATGTTATTTTTTGCAAAAAATGTGAGGTTGAATTTGTATGCTCATTGATGAGAAGATGAATCTGTGAACTCATTTCAATGGAAAAATGATTACTGACCTTATATATTTGCATCTCCCTTGGGTGTCATGTTGCAGGAATGTATATTTAAGGGAATAATTAAAAGGGCAGTGAGACAGGTACGTATTAACACAGATCACTTTTCAATGCATTCATCCATGACTTTTTGGGCTATGGATTTAGCAGGTCAAGGGGTATCCACTGAGGCTATCAAGAAGGTGTTGCGGTGGCAATCAGACATTTATGAGCCATATTTAAGAAAAGGAAAAATGAGAAAAAGAGCTATACATAAACTGAGAAGAGAAAGAAAAAAGTGGAGAGGCACATATGAATAAGGCAGACTGGATCAGGGCTTTGGTTGTTCTTGCATTATGGATGTTCGCAAACATTTCTTAACCATCTACTTATCCTTTTCAGATCAGGAGATACAGTGACAGTTAGACACTTTTTCATAAAGTCAACTCAAAGAATAACCCAAGGAAGACAGCTCAAAGTTAGGTTACAATGAGGTGGTAAGGGAAGTGTAGTATGTGGTCATCTGGTTCCTAGGATGCATCATATGTCCAGGAAAAAGAAAAGACAAGATGGGATTCTCATACATCTGGAGAGCAATGATTTTGTGTCAATACATAAAATAATTGTTCTTTAGAGTATGCGTATGATGTATTGTACCTGAAGCATATGCTTAGTGAGAGTTATTTGCTCAAAAACAATTCATAGAGTTGTCTCAAAAAATTATTTAGCCAAAATATGATGGAGATAACATGTAGATGAATCAATAAACCTATGTATAAGATTTATCACCTTCAGGCACTATGATTTAGACAGCGGTGATTCACTATCGAATAGGAGGAACAGAAAATACCACACAGATTTAGGACTGGATCTGTTTAAGAAACATATTCAAATAAATATTCAGGATTTCTTTCCAGAATTACAACATATATATATATATATATATATATATATATATATATATATATATATATATATTACATTTGTAAAAGGTAATAGAGAAAGTGTTTTCAGGTAGGGGAGGAAAACAAAAAGGAAGAACTGCATTCCCCAAGAGTAAGTAGTAGTGAGGGGTAAGGAAAAGGAGGACAGACTGTAATTCATGAACAGTTGTTGAAGATGGACTGGTGAACTCATTGTTGGAGCTAGGTTTTGGTGGGGGGTGGTGATGAGTGAAAATAAGATGTTAATTGAACCTGATTGGTATGAAATGATGGTGAATTGGTACCATTATAGTGAATTACTGAGAATACAAATAACTGTCTAGGACAAATTAGGAAACTTCAGCCAAAAGGCAAATGCATGAGTTGCGTAAATGATGGACTATAAGAAAATAGAAAATAAGGAAGAGGAATGCTGAAAAAAAAATCACTAAAAGTAATTGTTGAAAGTTCAGGCTTACTCTACCTGATTGTATATGAGCGATATATAAGCTGAAGTTCATTTCACTTGTCAACATATGAGTAATAAATAAAGGTGAAGAAAGTCTATAACCTGCCATTAAGTTACTAATAAACACCTCACATAGTATTAATTTATGTTGTGGTTATTTCAGGAGAAGAGGGCTACAGGATGACAGGTTTTGATTCTTTGAGAAGGGATTTTATGTCTACTGCATGAAATGTGCCATGAATCAGGGGAAAGGCTCTGACAGAAGTAAAGCCCTGTAATATACTCAGTGATGGTGATAGTGAATGGGGCATCTTTGGGGAAGTCATGGTAGAAACAAGGAGTGTATTAATTCAAAGTATTCAGAGGCATTTTAGAAAGCAGGGGGAATATAGTTGATCAGAATCATTGTTAGTCTACCTATGGATGGCTGCATGGTATTACTTTCTCACATAAGAAAACTTCTTCTGGGTAGGGGGTGTGGCTAGCAGGTGAACACGGAGGAGTGATTTCACATTGTTCCATATCCCATGGTGTTTAAAGTTTCTTTTTATTGTGTAAATTGTTCAGGAAATAAAGAATAGTGGAAAGCTAAAATAAAAAGAGGACACTGTGGCAGCAGAGACAAACCTTACGGAGAGAGAGAGAGAGAGAGAGAGAGAGAGAGAAATCATGGAAAGAATGATGAAAATGCTCACGTCCATTTCATTAGAAATGCAAGGTCAGCTGAAATGGCTTAGAAATCAACAAGAGATTCTAAAGTCTTTAGAATATGAGGTGTGCCTGGTATAAGCAAAGGCTAAAAAACAGGAATCAATGCTAGCTGAACAGGAAACTGTATCACCATTTAAAATTTGAAATGGCTTCTCTAAAGGATAAGTTAGAAGATATGGTGATCAGACAGCACTAGGGTAATTTATGATTATCAGCAGTACCAAAACTGATCACTGGTGTAGACCTGCATAGTCATTTTCATACTAAATTGCTCCCTGTGATCAATTACCCAACTGATTTATAGTTGGAAATCAAGCATATATATCATGTGGCAATTAAAGGAATTCTTTGGGAGAAAAGGATCTGCAAAGGCAGGTAATACATAATCTTCATTGATATGTGGCAAAGGATTGGCTTTTAATTAACATTTACATTTGCTATGGGATGAGACTTGAAGGATCTATTGTCTGGATATATCAAAATTATTTATGGCTCTGATTTTAAAGAGGTCTGTATTTACTCCTGTAACGAGCTAAATAACATGGCTGCCAGATCATGGCTGCTTTACACTGCAGTTCTGGTGGTGATACTTAATGGCCAGCAGAGAAGACTGAATTCAGCACAGGAAGCTAGTCCATTAATGTTCGTAGGTTCAAAGAAGTCAACAGGCAACATTTGGAGGTGCCCTTCATTGTGATCAGAGAGGGGCAGAAGTATCTCAGTGTAATATGGGAGAAGACAGGAAGGAGGAAAAACAGACAATGGATTATATTATTCCATACCAAAGAAAAAAGGGAAGACCAGGAAGACTCAGATAAGACTTTGTCTAATAAAATGAAGATCATATATGAAAATCATGATTATGGGGATGCTCTGAGCATATTCAAGGTGGACAGTGTGTATGGCAGCTTTTCTCCTGAGAAATTTACTAACCAGGATTTCAAACATAAAGATTGCCTGTTTTCTTCTCTTTCTCATAATATCCAGATCTGCCATATCAGAGATTGGATGGACGAAGTGATCTTAGCAGCATTGAAGGATGTCAATGTGTCAGATGCCAATAACTATCACTGCAAGAGAATCATCAGATGGGACGTGCAAATAAATGTACAGCAAGAGAGAAGCGTGGTAAATCGGACAATGTTAAAACTATGTCTGCCAGCATATTGGGACAGTTAAACAAAGGTGCTAAGCCAGAATCTGAAGACAGAATGACCTGATAGACTCAGGTACATAAATAAGGAGGTAAAACAATGGATTCCATCAGGCCTTTCATGAAATTCTAAAAATCTTCTCAACTTGAACTTGACAGACTGTTTTCTATATTTTTTTGGAAAGATGTTTGTCACTGCTATGTGCATTGTTGAATAGATGTTTGGGCACATTTTTTTATATGCATCTTTTAGAGTATTATACTTTGTGGGATGCAGCTAATCAGTTGTTTTAGATTGTTTATTAAATATTACTGTATTTGTTAACTAGAGTTGGGCTACTGGGATGCCCCATGCTGAAATGCTGGTTTCCAATGCCAGGTGCACCAAGAGGGACCCTATGTCTTGAGTATAGATACAGGGGGATCAAAAGACAGTTAGCTCAGCATGGGTTGGGCCTTATAGGGGTGTCTTCAGTGCAGGATATGGAATACAGTCAATGATAATCTTTAAGAAGGTCTTGCATTTCTGATTCCATAAGGGGATGGGTTTTGTTTGGAACTGAAGGACAAGATGAAGCCTTGTTTTTTGTTATATGGAGTATGGGGGGTACTGGCCATTCCCTTGAAAAGAAAATGGGTTTTGCAAAAACTGCAAACAGATCAAGGGGGTATAATATTGCAAGAGCTAAAGCTGTTCTGAAGTTTTGATGTTAGGTGCTACATACTGGCAGTGGGCTCCAGTTTGGCAAAAGGGTGTTAGAAGATAGTGGTGGCTGTATTCATGAGGAAATCCTGACAAGTCAGAGTTATTAGGGTCCAAGATGGTTCATGGAGTAGACTGGTAATTGTAGCGTTGGACATTGAAAATGAATAATGGAAGGTAGTTTCAATATCTGAAATGAACACAACCCTGATAAAGCTTGGCAGAGGGTTCTCCCAGATGGTTCGTAGGTTCATAGGTTCATAGGAGGTCATTAGGCTAATGCCCCTACAGCCCTTACAAGCCTACCCATATTTATCCCAAGTTGCCCTGATTGTCTGTGGTTAGGTGAGTGAAGTTCACAGAGGCAAGGGTCTATGGTAATTACTATCGACTTCATCTGTCCATGAGGGACATGGGCACCACCCCAGGAGTGAATTTGCCATCACTCATCTATTGATCTAGGGTGTGTTTGAAGAGGATCAGAAAAAGGCTCTGTTTCACATGAATTGGAACCTTGTTCCAGAGAAGTGGCAGTCTCTGGGTGTTAAAGAACTAACTGAGGGACATTTTAACATGGTAGTGAATGCTGTTATGGATTGTAAGTTTTGGAAACAGGAGAGTCATAGAAGATGAAGAATGGTATTAAGTATATGGGAAAGAGAAGAAGACTTAATACATTTTGGAGATGATTGCATCCAGATGGAAGAGAACATACCTTATCTCAGAACTATATAAAGCAAGTTAGTAGAGTGGACAGAATATTAATGGGAGGTAGGGCATTGTTATACAAGCAGATGATTTGGATAAGAGAGAGGAGTATTTATGATAATGCCTGTGTTATTTGAGTTGGGTGAAGCGTACACTGAGAGTGTAACAGTTCATGAGTTCATGAGTTCATGCTGAGTCTATGAGCAGGAACATTGGGTTTTAATAGAGGGTCCCACCTGTTAGAGATGATCCTTTTAACAAATGCATTGAATAGTGATCAAAGAAGGAAGTTGCAGTAGGATGCTATTATTATTTTAATGACACAGCAGGGACATATGAGGATGGAGAATATTGACATTATTTTAGATTTAGAAAGATTTGTTGAAGAGGTGCATATTAGTCTGGGGACATGTTTGGACGAGAGGGAATTGATGACTTAATAAAATAGGCGGAGAGTATAAGACAGAATTAAAGGAAAGAGAAGCAAGAAGACTTATTACCCAAAAAAAGATTTTTGGTGAATTCACTGTGAAAGGTTGCAAATATTTTAGCTCTAAAGTTGCAAGAAAGGAGGAGAGACACACAGATTGTACATGCATACATACTTGCATACATATATACAAATATTTCAAGCATGGGCATTAATGGCCTTGTAGTCTGCCAATATACCATAACAGTTGTCCCCATAATAATTGTCCAGGCTGTTCTAAAAACATCTAAACTATTGCTTGCTTTAATTTAATTTGGCAGTCTGTTCCATGCATCAGCTACTCTCAGAGAACCAATTAGTACACTTCTCATTCCTACAGAATGTTCTAAATAAGTTGTCTGATGATTTTCTACTACTTTTTGTTAACCCCAAACATTCACAGAGGTATCTGTCTATAAATGCCCTATATACTTGGATATGATCTTCTCTTCAATACATGTATGAGACACTACAAATTCAGATATTTCAGTCTTTCATAATAACTTAAATTTTCACATTCATGGATGTCCTTGGTATATTTCCCCTGTACTCTTTCCAGTTTACTCATGTTTGTTTTCTTATAACGTGTCCATATTGTTATTCCATATTCAAGTTTGGATCTAATTTAATTAACAAGTAATGACTTCACCATTTCTGATTTCCTAGGTTTTATAAATCTTTTTAAAAACATATATTTGTATAACTATCATTAAACAATTTGTTTATGTGATTAGAAAAACTCAAAGCTATATCTACCCATATACCCAGGCCATTAAATGAATCTACAGTTTTAATCACTGTGTGCTATAGTAAATATTTGTTTCAGTTTATGTCTCTGAAATCTCATATGCTTATTTTTTTATGTATTTACCAGCATATTGCTCTCCTGTGCCCAAATTGTCAATTTAGTGAAGTTCTTTTGCAGACATGCATATCTGTAACACATGTAACTGCATACAGACTGTAGAACACCCCATATGAAAAAGACAGGTTTGAAAGATAAAGGGCCGAATTTATTACTGCCTGCATTAAGTGTACATGATCGTATTCAAGAATATCTTTACCACATGTTTTGTGCTTTCTAGTCAGTCAGAAAGATTACAGTAAGTGTACATGTAGTCTACACTTTGTGGTAACCTTTATGAATCCCCTTCAATATTTAAGGCTGCAAGAAAATCAGTAGGAAGACTAAAATTAGCATAAAGGAAGTATAAGTTATGCTCGTGTTGTCTGTTCACTCAGAACTGTATACACTTAGTGCTGGCGTTAGTGAATCCCAGGGGCAATCTAAACAAGTATGGACCAAGGACAAATCCCTGTGGGACACCCTGACTGTAACCTCGATTTTTTCTTGTCCAGCATACCCAGAGTTTATGTGCTAGTGCGATAGCAGTACTAATCGCATATAGATACCACTCATCTAACTTGCACGAACACAAGTAATGTTTCATGGCCAGCAACATTACTAGCCAGGAAACCATGCAGACCAGCACAGATGCAGAAAAAACATGTATACAACTTTGCCTATGGGAAAACTTGCTCTTCAAGATTGTGTAGACAGCCACAATGACTACCAGGATGAAAATACTACAATATCAACAAATTATAAATAGATGTACTTGTTGCAATGCACACTACAACAAGTATCTTCAGACTGAAATAATACACGGTGGAGTGAACAGCAAAGGCAAATGCAATGAAACTTAAATACAGTAGGCATGGAAAGTGTGCTGATTAAAATGGGTACAGACATGAATGAAAGGAATGAAGAATGAAAAATAGGGCATGTAATACATGGCGATGTACCCCGGATAGGATATGTCAGTGTACATACACTTCCAAGACAAGTCAGTAGCATAACATTAAGCACATATATAAATAGCACATTAGGTACTGCTGTTACCTCCTGTGAAAATTATATGTATATCATCACACACAATAGTATATTTGTGGCTGTCACACATGGTTACATGTCAATGGAGATGAATGGTTGTGATATAAACATCACTGACATTCTCACTGGAGAGGGCATTTAGCAAACATGCTATATACAACTGGGGGTATGTGCATGTTATGCACATCTGCAAAATTACTTGCTTGAACATGACTGAAATGTCAGCATGCCTCATAACCAATCATGGAGATATAGAAACAGACTCATGGACAACTGCTGACAGAAGCAAGCACAAGTAGAAACAATTTTAAAATGCTAATAATATTATTCCATGACATTGACAGGATATCCAAGTTTTTAAGTTATTATACACATTTTTAGGAACAGATGTGCAGAACTGTAATGATTGCCAGTATTCTATAAGCAGAATTCATCACCCCTTTTCCAAAAATAAATGTCTTTGGAGGGGTTAAGTGGGACAGTGTTAAAACTGGAGTTGAATTTAGGGGCAATCCTGACCAGTTGAAAGGTCTGCATGACACATAAGTCACAAGCCGCATGTGCAAGAATCAAGCCCATGCCTTCAATGTTGTCAATAATCTCTGTATTTAATGGGTTCAACCCAATAAGACATATCACAAATGCATCTTGTACAACACCTTGAAGGGACGACTCCCTATCAATTTTCTTTGGTATACATACCAAAGAATAGTTTTGTATGTGTAACAAGATGTGTGCAAGCTCACTATGCCAAGTGTAATACACTTGACTGAACAATCCCTGGATGACATAGGTATCAGGTCTATATTAGAACACCGAACATTCAAAATGTCGAGTGTTCTAATATCGAACCCTAGCAATCGAAAATACAAAACATCGAACATTCAGACAGCACAAGCACACCAAACAAACACATACACCTAAACTCTTACACCTAACCCTACACTAAACTATACATACACCACTAACTATCCACTTACCTTAACCCAAACCCTAACCCTAAGGTCCATCACTATCGCACAGTCACCTCACCCACGCCCTAACCTAACTCACCTACCCTGCCCTAACCCTCACGTCCACACAATCGCACACTTACCTGACCCGTGCCTTAACCCTAACTCACCTAACCCACCCTAACCCACATGTCCACACAATCGCACACTTACCTGAACCTGACTCGTAACTTTCCACCAGACCGCTGAAAATACTGAAGCAACAGAAATGGACAACTGAATTCTTTCCCTAGGAAAAAATTTGGTTTTCTGTTTCTTCGATAATTTCAGCGTTTGCTGAAAACAGGTCGATATTAGAACACTTGACATTTTGAATGTTCGGTGTTCTAACATAGAACCTAGGTATCAGCCATAAAGATAACAACACTTACAAACAGCACACTATTATGAGTGTATTCCCTACACTCAGCTGTGCATTGCATGCATCTGCAACATGTAAAAACAATCAATATTTTCAGAAGCATTTGCAAATGATGTGTGAATTAAGAACTGGTGTGTTATAATGGATGGTAGAGCAGTATTTGAGACTGATGAAAATGCATCGACTACGCCCATGTGCACAGAAACTACAGCAGTGCAAAGTCGTGCATCAATGAGCAAGAAAGTTGTTACTATGATACTGTTCACATACCAAACAATACACGGACCATGCCCTGTAAGCACGTCAAACCTCAAAACATGTGCCACATGATCACTGACCCCCTGAAACTGCAAGTGAAATTTTAATTCACTTAATTTTAACATGGATGCATATGTGTTCATGCAATCTAACAAGTAGTAACTGATGTGATGTACTCTTACATCCATGATGCTGTACAGTCACACTACAGCTGTAACCAGGAGACAATTGGACTTCATAGTTTCATATGTTCATAGGAGAGTACCAGGCTAGTGTTCCAAGATGACATAAAAGCCTAGCCAATCCATATTTAACATGATTTTCATAATTTTAAATATGCTTATGGTATGTTATCCAAGACTAACTACCTCTATCCACGAGGAATATGGGGCGTAACTCCAGGAGTACAATTGCCATTAAAGGACAACTATGGGAAACAGTGTATTAATTCTAATCTACCCTAATCCCCCAAGACTAACTACCTCTATCCACGAGGAATATGGGGCGTAACTCCAGGAGTACAATTGCCATTAAAGGACAACTACGGGAAACAGTGTATTAATTCTAATCTACCCTAATCCCCCCCCCCCCAGCTAAAGATTCCACCAGTCAAAAATGATATTTCCACATAAGGAAGCATTTATTTTCTCTGTTT
Organism: Protopterus annectens; assembly: GCF_019279795.1. Taxonomy (NCBI): domain Eukaryota; kingdom Metazoa; phylum Chordata; order Ceratodontiformes; family Protopteridae; genus Protopterus; species Protopterus annectens. Next base: position 1,608,464,987 of record NC_056725.1, read on the forward strand.
TGCGATTCCAGTCGAATGGTTATCGGTACTGCGAGCTATCTTCCCTAAAAGTTTACTCTCGTACTTGCAGGATCCTCTGACAAGTCTCCCATCTTCAGGAATGCAGATTTCAGTTGAATTCAATAAAACACACCCTTCTCTTCTCTTCTTGCTAAAGAAACACCCACTCTCTAATTATGCACACCTTCTTTAGCATTAACATTCAATCGCGTCCTTAAACATTCCTTCCAATGTGGTTAGAGAACACCCTCACCCAGAAGCAGGAACGTCTTTTACAGTTAGCTGTTGCTCCACATCTTTGTTTTGTTACAGAAATGTGTGAATTGTATAGTTGAGGAGTGTGTTTGTGTGCTGCAGTTTGGACTTTCATTAGTTATATGCTCAGTCAGTAATGATGAGTTAGAATTGCGACTTTCATTAGTTGCTATGTTTATGCTATTCTGAGGTTAAGAAAAGCAACAGGGGAACTTCTAGTGAAATCAGACATGCATAGGCTGATTCACTTAACATGTCCTTCTTCAAATGCCCTTAAACATTTTTAACAGTTTCTTTCTTTGTGTGCTTGTTTGCATTTCGGGTGTTTTGTTTCAGAGTAGAAGCTGCAAATTAATGGGTTATGCTGAACATGTGCAAGCTGCGTGACTTTTCTACATTATGGAAAATCAGTTAGGAAATATCTCGTTGTGGTAAATTTAAGTAAAGGAGTCAGTAGTGTGGTTGACCAACACTGATGTAATGTGCAGCATAGTGGCATTTGGCAGAAAGGTTACTCACCAGGTGGATAACATTCTTTTATTTGATCCTTATATTTCCAAAATAGTCAGGAAATCCTTATTTAGTAAAATATGTCTTTTTGTTTTACCAGTGACTGTTTTTAACACGCAAATCAATGTACTTCATGTATTACTCTGTGAATTAGAAGTTATGTACTCACCATAACGTTCCATCTGAGTAGGTGTATTCATTTGTCTGCAACCTGTGGGTTATGGATCCGATATCGGATCCGAACCGGCATGGTTTTCCAGCTATGGATCCAAGCTCTCAGCTCCTCCCCTCACCCATAATGCCCTGCTCTACTCTCATGACCTCAGATCGAGTTTGCCAAAGCAACAACACCCTGAAAAGGGTAACATAGAATATGCAGGAAACTGAAAGGCCTGGGGGATAGGAGGGCGGGATGGTTGCAGACAAATGAATACACCTACTCAGATGGAACGTTATGGTGAGTACATAACTTCTAAATCTGAAGTAGGATATTCATTTGTCTGCAACCTGTGGGACAGAGTCCCCAGCTACCTGAATCTTGGGCCATCATGGAAGGATATTCCGAGCACCGCGGAGCCAAAGGATGCTCTACCCCTAGATGCAAGATCCAACTTATAGTGGGAAATAAAAGTATGAGATGAAGCCCACGTGGCTGCTGCACAAATATCATCTAGAGGAATCCTAGCCTTGAAGGCTGCCGAGGTAGATACTGACCGGGTTGAATGGGCATGAACACCCTCCGGTGCGGGCCTTCCTGAAGCTTGATAAGCCAATAAGATGCACTGTGAAATCCAGCGGGACAGAGAAACTTTAGAGATTGGCTTGCCCAAATTGAATTTTGCAAAGGAAATAAACAACTGGTCGAATTGCCTATGACCAGCCGTCCTGTTCAGATAAAATCTAAGTTGCCTGTGAACATCTAATGAATGTAGCTTATATTCACCTTTGTTTTCATATTTAGTGAAGAAAACAGGAAGGTTAATGGACTGATTGATGTTTGCTTCAGAAGCGACTTTAGGAAGAAAGGACGGGTTGGTCCTGAGGTAGACACGGTCCGGATGAAATACCAAGTAAGGAGGTTTAGCTGATAATGCTTGAAGCTCAGAAACTCTCTTGGCCGATGTAATGGCTACCAAAAGGCTGTCTTGTAGGACAAGAATTTGAGATCCACCGTGAGCCGCTGGCTCGAAGGAGGGGCGGTCAAGGCCTGTAAGACCAGAGAGAGGTCCCAAGGAGGAACTGCTTGCTTTATAGGGGCCTGAGAAGAAAAGTACCTTTAAGAAAAATTTTACACAATTTGGCTGACATAAGAGGATTAGAGTCATGGCCAATGTGATAGTGAGAAATTGCCGCCAGTTGTACTTTGACTGTGGAACTGCTGGCACCATCGTTAAAGAGAGTGGTTAGAAAGTCAAGCACTAAAGGAAGAGGAACCGTGAAGGGATTCAGGCCTTGCCGCCCACAAAGAAAAACGTTTCCACTTGCTTCGGTAAACCTTTCTAGTGGATGGTTTATGAGCTGCCACCAAAATTGCCTTAACCGGTGATGAAATACCGAGTCCTAATCAAGAGTGGAACTGGAGCAGCCAAGCGGTCAGCTTCAGGTTGTCCAGATTCGGAGGAGGAATGCAGGATGGATGGGATATCAGATCCGGGATGGGATCTAGAATCCAAGGAGGATTCACCGAGTGAGACCTTAGGAAGGGGAACCAGATCTGTCGAGGCCAGAACGGAGCAATGAGAATCATTCTGCAACCCACCCGAGAGGCTTTCTGAAGAACTTGGAGCATCAGAGGCAAGGGTGGATAAGCATACAGAAGACCGGGTGGCCAAGCATGCACCAGAGCGTCTCTTGGGGTACCTGCGGGAGGTATTAGAGCGAAAAACTGTCGCACTTGGTGTTTGAGGGAGAGGCAAAAGATCGCATGAAGGGTTCCCCACCGTGCGAATATGCGTTCCGCTACTTGACAATTGAGAGACCACTCGTAAGGGGTCAGAATGGTGCGACTGAGCTTGTCCGCTAGGATGTTGGACCGACCGGAATATGCGTTGCTATTAGAAAGCGGTTGGTGGAGATTGCCCATTCCCAAACTCTCATGGCTTCTCGACAAAGAGGGTAAGACCTTGTTCCCCTTGCTTGTTGATGTACCAGACAACAGACATGTTGTCCGATTGAATCGCAATTGTTCCCAAGGGAAGAAAGTCCTGAAGTGCTAGCAACGCTAAGAGCACTGCTCTCATCTCTAGAACATTGATATGCAGTAAGGTCTCTGAATCATCCCACGTGCCTTGGACGGTCCGGCCCAAAGTGCCCCCATCCAAGGCGGAGGCGTCCGTGGTCACCGTGGCGAGAGGGGAGAAGCACAAAATGGGCGGCCTTTGTGGAGATCCGGGAGTGGACCCACCACAAGAGGGACTGCTTGCAAGCCTTGCTGATCGCTATGGGATGATGCATGGGGAGAGCAAGGTATGACCACTGTACTAAGAGCGTCCACTGTAGAATGCGATATTGAGCCTGGCAAGAGGAAGAAGTGCTATAGCCGATGCCATGGACCCTAGAGCCCTCAGGACCAACTCCGGAACAGAACTTGAATGGAGAATGGCCCGCACCTGGAGCTGCAGATTTTGAACTCTGTCCGCAGTGAGGAAGGCTCGTAAACTCCTTGTGTCTAGCCTGGCCCCTATAAAATCTAAAAGCTGTGTGGGCGCCAGGTTGGATTTCTTTGTATTTATTGTGATGCCCAGAAAAGGAGCAAGATGGAGAAAGGAGTCTCGCGCCAATAGAAGTAGATGCCTTATTGGGGCGGTAAGGAGCCAGTCGTCCAGGTAGGGAAAGACCTGCACCCCCTGAAGCCTCAGGTGGGCCGCTACCACTGCTAATACTTTGGTGAACACCCTGGGGGCTGTGGTGAGACCAAAGGGAAGGACCCAGAACTGGTAGTGACAGGCTCCCAGCCGGAAGCGGAGAAACCTCCTGAGCGCCTGTCCATCAGGATGTGGTAGTACGCCCTTGAGGTCTATCGAGCACATCCAGTGATTTTCTCCCAGAAGGGGAGAATAGATTGCAGAGTGACCATTCGAATTTTTCTTTGGGGACTGCCAGATTCAAGAGAGAGAGGTCTAGGATTGGTCTTAGTTCCCCCGTCTTTTTTGGCACTAAAAAGAATCTGGAGTAGAACCCTGATCCGATCTGGTCTGGGGGAACGGGCTGGATGGCTCTTTTCTTTAGCAGATGGCCAATTTCTGCCAAAGCGGCCTCCCGTTGACCGGGTGGGCCGTCTGGGAGGGACTTCAACTTTGGAAGGTAAAGGAAAGGAATGCGATATCCTCTGGATATGATTTGGAGAACCCAGCGGTCCGATGTTATGGACTCCCATGCCGCTAGGTGCCCGAAAACGTCCCCGACTGCCTCCAGAGTGGAGCAGTCAGGCAACCCTCAGGGTTGCTGCGGGCCGTTCAGAGAAAGGTTCCCTGGACCCGAAGTTTCTGGGAGCCCCTCTGCCTCTAGGGCGGCGTCCTCCCTGTCCTCCTCTGCCACGGAAGGACTGGTTGTCCGGAGCAGGCTGGGACTGCTGCGACTTCCGGAACCACATCTTCTTCTGACCCTTTTGGTTCCTAGAGTAGGGCCTCTGGGGTGCAGAGAAGCGGATTCCGACGGCAGACAGCGTCTTCCCGTCCTTTTCGCTCTGGGTCAACGTCTCACGAACGGTCTTGCCAAACAGAGCAGAACCATCAAAGGCGTCAAACGACGCTTTGAAGGGCTCAGAAAAATCGAGTGCGGAGCCAGGCCTGACGTCTAGTGACCAGTCCTGTCCCCGCAGCTCTAGCGGCACCTTCCATTGCATGGGAGAGTAGCCGCATAGAAGTATTAGTAACTGACCTAAGAGTGGCCATACGGGTGGAGTGCAGAACCCTGTCCTCCTCCGAAATGGACTCGGGGGGGGGATGCAGCGTATTCTTTTATAAGATCCCGCTGCATCCTAATGACATGTGCCAAATAGTTCAGCGCCCTTACCGAGAAGGTCGCCGAACTAAACATCCGCTTCCCCAAGCGGTCCATCATCCGAGACTCCTTGCTCGGGGGGTGGACTGAGGGACTCTCCTGAGCCAGTTCCCTCTTGGTGGCCGCCGCCGTCAACATGGCATCTACCGGAGGCCCCTTACTCCAATGGGCCCGGTCGGATGGCGGACTAAGGATCCTATCTGGTCTCTTGGGAATTGGCTCCACGGTGTCCGGTTCCTTCCACGCCCTGGTGGTAATAAGGTCCACCAGGGGGTCGGCAGGGGGGGACACCCAAGAGGTAGACAGGCCCGCTTCAAATGCCTCCAAGAACACGGACTCGTCCGAGGAAGACTTGGGGGCAGACCACGGCCCCCCTTATACGGAGCATTTCCATGATGTCTCCAAATGAGACATCCTCGGGGTGACCGTGGGGAGCCTTCCCTTCCTCCAAGTCCGTGTCTTCTGTGAGAGACTCGGGAGTCAATGTGCCTCCTTTGCACGTATGCTTGAGGGACACCCTCTGGGGGGCTGTCAGAGGAGTCCTCACAAGCAGCAATTTGTTCCATAGGAGCAACTTGGGGCACAGAAGCGGGCTGTCCCAGGGGCCGGATGGTGGAAGCCTGGCCCAGTGCAGAGGGAGCGGACGGAGCCGAACAAGTGCCCGGGGTCCGGAGACCCTCAACAGAGCCCTCTCCACTACATCAAAAGCCGGAGGTGAGCCGTCCTCCACTAAAGTATCCGACAATCGGCTCCCCTCGGATCCGAAGAGTGGACCGGAGCTGGCGCGGCGCTCGGATCCGAAGGGACAGTGCGCTCCGACACAGACGGCGCCGAAGGAGCACTGACCCCCCCGGACCCGAGGCTCGGATCCAGGCTCCGAGAGGTCGGATCCGACGCACTCGAGGGCAGGGTCGGATCCGAAGTACTATCGGTGCCGACCCACCCCGCCCGGCTGCTCGGCTCCAGACGCTCCGAACCCGGATAGCGGGTCGGAGAAGGAGCAATAGGCTTAAAAAAGGGTGTTGAGCTCCCCCCCAGAGGGGGGGGAGGCAAGAGCACTCCCATCTGCATCTGGGCCTGGATGAATCTTCTCATCATCCGGTCCAGATCAGCATCAGAAAGGCTATATGTAGATCTCGACGAGGCTACCGAGGTAGGCCTGGAGTGCCTCCTCGATAGCCTCGACGGAGATCGGGTCTCCTCCTCCTCAGGACCCGGTGAAAAGCACACAGGGGACCGGAGCCGAGAAGGAGGAGACCGAGCCGACAGGAGCCGGGAGAAGCCGCTTGGCTGGCGGGCCGAAACAGAGGTCTCGGCCCGCCGCTTGTGGTGCTTCTCCCTCCGGTCTTTTCCTAGCATCCCTCTCCTCTCCAGAAACGGGAGGTTGAGTCCCAGGAGCAGGAGGGGGTGCCACGGAGGGAATAACCGGAGCCACGGTTGTTCCCGAAGGAGCGGAGGCCGGAGCCGAGTCCGGCGGTAAAAGACCCGCCAAGACAAGCTTGGACCTCCGCTCCCTAAGTGCCCTGGGGTTGAACCCTGCACAAATGGAGCATCCAGATGTGAGGTGTTCAACCCCCAGGCACTTAACACACCGAGTGTGGCCATCAGCCGGGGAGAGCTTATGGCCACACTCGGAGCATTTTGAAAAGACAGATTTGGGCTGATCAGCCATCAAATCTAAAAAGCTACTCAAAAAAAAGTAACTAAAACTAATACAGCCACACAGGCCCAACACACACACTCTACGCCAACAGCGAGGGGAGGGAAAAAAAATTACTTAATTCAACTCTAAATAAAACTATTAAAGAGGGAAGCCTAAACTTTCACACAAAAATACACAAAAAATTACAAATTTTCTGATTTAACAGTTAAGAAAGAAGCACTTAGCTGAGAGCTATGAATACCAATCCAGTCACCAGCGCGGCAAACGAGATCTGGGGTCATGAGAGTAGAGCAGGGCATTATGGGTGAGGGGAGGAGCTGAGAGCTTGGATCCATAGCTGGAAAACCATGCCGGTTCGGATCCGATATCGGATCCATAACCCACAGGTTGCAGACAAATGAATATCCTACTTCAGATACAATGTTATCCCAGTATGCTGTTTATCACAGTAAGATGCTGTCCGGTTCGATTCACAGCTAGAGCGTCTCCTGCGTGGAGACATGCGTGAATGGGCGTACCTTCGCTGAAGGCTGTGCGTCAGGGCTTGTAACTCGGCACGTGAAAATCAACTACCAATCATTAGCGGACCGGAGTTCCGCTGTGGCGACCCCTAACCGGGAAAAGCCGAAAGACGCAAACAAATGCTGTTTATACCATTGTCTGGTATCATAATAAGTTTGCAGCATTATTTTAGAAGTCTTTGAAGAAAATCGCTGTTTATTTCCTTGGATGTGGCAAGATCGTGCTTGGACTTTTACTTGTTTGAGCGGTAACTGAATACTGCAAAATTAAGCAGGTAATGAACGAAGCTGAAGCACGATCCAGCATTTATCACATAAATTAAAAATAATGAGATCAAAGCACATTCCAACGTATAACAGCTAAAATAGCTCTTTAAGTACATGTAAAATAAAAAATAAAAATGGTGAGCACTTTCACAATGGAGCTTCTATGAGCTCATTGTATTTACTTTTTATTTAACATGTAATTAAAGAGGTATTTTAGCCGTTATACTTTGCAATGTGCTTTGATCTCATCCTTTTAATTTCTAACTGTTATAAACGTTGGATCATGCTTCGTCTTCACTCATTACCTGCTTTGTTTTTGTAATTCTTTCTAGTGAGCTGTTTACATCAAGGGTTGCGGTATTTTAGCTCATTGAATACTGTAAAACTGTTTATTTTATAGTTGCCTCCCTTTGTTTTATAGTATGGTGTAGCAGAAACTTCATGTTTGGTCATTTGACAAAGCTGTAGACGAGATGAACTTTTTTTTTTTTTCAATCAGCATATCTATTCTTTTACATTGTGGAATAATTGAGTAAATGGTGCCACATCAGCTGTCACCTATAACTCCAAAGACAAATCTGCCTGCTTAATTATTCCAAAATAGTGACATGAATGTCTGATTTAGGATTCATTATTTTATTTTTTTTAAATCAAAGGATGTAGTAATACATCTGCATACAGTGAAACTGTTTTATTTTTGAGTCTGCTGCACTAATTATATGTATTTAAAAAAGTCTTCATGTAGTTTTGATATGCCAGAAACGTTTGTACCTTGTTTGCTGTGCCAGTGGGGAATGATGATGCTAGGGAATTTGCAGGTGGAGCATATTGATTTCAATAATAAAACATGGCATGTTTTAATGAAGTTGTGGTGACATTTCATGTAGGTAAAAGTGTCACCATTGGGGGCTACTGTCGCTTTCATATTTCTTAATGTAGTTATGGCTATTGGGAACAGACTTTTTTTGGTCGAATTTTTGGAAGAATTTTTCAGAAAGTACTGTAGGGATTTCTTTCTGAGGAATTTCTTCTTGAAATAAATCAGATTCTCTAATTTTTCAGTGTTATGGTGGTCAGTTCCCCCAAACAGATAGTGTGCTTTTGTTTTAAGATAACAATTGACAATGATAATTGGAAATTCCACTCTTTTTTTGTTTTTTTTTTTTTTTGTTTACAAAGCTGTAATTCATGAACTTTGGAGAACTGTGAGATACAAACACAGTTTATGAAGAATGGTTCTGTTGCTAGCAAGTCATATGATTGTCTGGGCTGACTAATGATGATGACAAATTAAGAAGAGTTTGACACTTCAAAAATCTATTTAAGGATGGTGAAAACACTGAGACACAAGGAGAACTTGCCAGAGGAATTTTGGGTGAAAGAAGTATTAAATACAGGGCAGCCAAAGGCTTTACGAGAGCTGTTAGAATTCAAATTGACTGGGTACGAAAAGTGGGACATGAGTAGGGCATAATGTTTGGTAGAATTTTTCAGAAAGTACTGTAGGGATTTCTTTCTGAGGAATTTCTTCTTGAAATAAATCAGATTCTCTAATTTTTCAGTGTTATGGTGGACAGTTCCCCAAAACAGATAGTGTGCTTTTGTTTTAAGATAACATTTGACAATGATAATTGGAAATTCCACTCTTTTTTTTTTTTTTTTTTTTGCGGCCCAGACCGCACAATCCTTTATAAACGCATTCTATGAACACCTTCAGGAATGCATGGATCATGCGATCCCAAATAAAACCAAGACCCAATCCTCCAAAGGCAGACGTCTTGTCTGGTGGACCCCAGCCATAAACAAACTATACAATAGAAGGAGGAAGCTACTAAATGATAGAGCAAAATCCCAAAAAGGGAAGGCATCACTGATCAGTATTAGCAAAAAACTACGGGCACACATAAAATTGTCTAAGGCCAGCTTCGAGAGAAAAATTGCACAGGGCACTAAGGATAATCACAAGGCTTTCTTTAGTTATGTTAGGAACATGGGTGGTAATTCCCAGATATGCTCAGAATTAGTCCAAAATATCAAAAAAATACACCGAACCCACAGACATTGCCAACATCCTAGCTGACAGGTTCAGCGCAAACTTCTCCCTCTCCCCACCAAAGGGCAAATATCTATCCCAGCAGAGTGCTGCCCCTGACATCTCAGATGCTCAGGTAAGAGCCGCCTCTCCAAAGCAAAAAACAGCATCAATGGGACCAGACGGTGTCCTGGGCTGCATCCTACATGAACTCCAAGAAGAGCTAAACCCAAACATAAAACTACTGTTCAATCTCAGCCTTACTACAGGATATGTGCCCAAAGAGTGGCGTACAGCAACAGTGGTCCCTCTCCATAAAGGTGGTGCCTCAACGGATCCTGGAAACTATCACCCCATAAGCCTGACTAGCTTGGTCTGCAAAGCTATGGAAAGGATCATCATGGACCTCATAAATAAAGATATTGGGGACCTACAAACACTGGATCCTACCCAGTTCGGCTTTGTTAAGGGCAGATCCTGCCTCTTAAACCTGGTTGATTTCTTTGAAACAGTCACCAAGGCCATTGACGAGGGGAAGGTGGTCTACACAGCCTACCTGGACCTCGCAAAAGCCTTCGATACAATACCCCACTCGGGCATTATAGATAAGCTCACCAGCTTAAATATAAACCCCTATGTCACTAGATGGATTGCAAACTGGCTCAAGGACAGAAGCCACATGGTTAGAATTGCTGGAGCCATGTCAGACTCCAAACCAGTTACAAGTGGTGTCCCACAAGGCACAGTCCTGGGACCTCTCTTGTTCGGTATATATTTCTCGGAGGTACAGGCCAACACGGAAGGACTGTGGCTGACCAAGTTCGCAGATGACTGCAAACTGGGCCATAATCGACTCTCCAGCCGACACAAGCATCCTCCAAAAGGACCTCATAGAAACAGACAACTGGTGCCAGAGCCATGGCCTCAAGCTAAATGCCAAAAAGTGTATAGTCATCCCCTTTGGCAAAAACAGTGCCCACAAATTACCACATAGGTGGTAATCCATTAAGTACAGAAGAAGTAATTAGGGACCTGGGGACCCAAGTTGATAGCAATCTCTCATTTGACAACCACGTGGGCAAAGTGGTTAGAAAAACATTTTATATAGCCCACCTAATCATGAAGGGATTCACATCTAGATCGGGACGTCATCGTGCCTCTTTACTCATCCCTCATCAGGCTCGTAATTGAGTACAATGCCCCTTTTGGGATGCACCTTACCAGACACCTGCAGCAACTGGAAAGACCCCAAAAGTACCTCACCAAGAGGATCAAAGGGCTCAAACAGATGCCATATGCTGCCCGGTTAAAGAAACTCCAGCTCTACTCAGTGGCATACCGCCTGTTCAGAGGCGATCTGTGCCTGACGTATAAAGCCATGTCCAACCCGGAATTAATGGACATGCTGCACCTCAGAAAATCCAAATCCCATGGAGCTACGCGCTCGAGAGACTTGAACCTCAGCACTGAAATAAATAGGACATGCTGGAGGGACAGATTCATAACCCAGAGGCTCCCTTCACTCTGGAATAAAATCCCAGTCCAGGTTAGGCAGAGTCCCTCATTGACTCTCTTCAAGAGGAATCTTGATGAGTGTATGGCAGATCATAGGTTTACCCCGGGTATCACTTCTGTGTCACTGTTAGACAGAGGCACAGTATACTAACCTCGAAAAAGGGCATAGCAAAATAAATTTAAAATGGGTGGCGAAAGCCAAACACATTCTGGCTAGACTTATAAATGCCCTAGGGCAGATAGCCTAGTATGAACCTATGAACCTATAATCAAATTTCACTTTTGTCACTGCTGTCAATACAAGATAAATATTATACCTTTCAAATAAAGCAAATATTTGCTGTTAGTTTTAGGTTTTCCTACAGTACGTATACTTTGATGTATGTTACTGCACGTTTAAGCGGTAACAGCTTCAATGTTCACAAGACCACTGGAAAAGTGTCAGCAGTGAATATGTGAACATATTAGATAGTGGAAATTTAAACAGCACTTAGTGTAAACACTCCAGGTTGTGAGAAGTTTATTCAGTTTTTCAGCACAAAGTTCTCATCATTAATCATCATAATCATAGGCATCAAAGCAAAATTGTGTGGCAGACAAGCTGAGCACAACAGACCCTCAAGAATGGAAACTTAATCGGGGGGGGTCTTCCTACAATTGCTCCACTTGTGACAAGCACATCAAGAAGGTATGTTTGCCTCTGCTTACAAAAATCAGTTGGCAAAATGTTGCTTCTGGACTCCATTTAACTCATTCCATCCAGTGGAGCTCTGGGAGTTTGCACTGTAATGTTTAGTGGGCTCAGCCTGAGCCTTTTGATGTAGTCAAAGTATGTTCTCACATTCTAACAAATGCGCTTATCTCTGGATCCATATACTTTTTGCACAAACTATTCTTATTGTGGTAGTATTCTTTAGGCTCTAAGTCTTACACTAGATGTCATAGCTCCTAGTAACTATTGAGGGTTTAATATTTTCTGAGCAATTTACAGTATCTCAGCAACAACTGAAGTTGCACACATATTGTCTAGACTTCTTAGGGGAGAATTCTGCCTGGCCTACAGTGCAACCCAAGATCAAACCTACTGAGCTTGCTGCATATCAATAAATCAAATGGGACTAGAGTTACCCATTCCAGGGACCTTAATATGTCCTGGAACTTAAAAAGGACACACTGGAGGGAGAGATTTATCGCTCAGTAACTGCCACATCTTTGGAACAGGCTACTAATTCATGTGAAACAAAGCACCTCTATGACTCTGTTGAAAAGAAACCTGGACGAGTGGATGGGGCACTGTAAATTCTTACTAGGGATAGAGACCACAACCCTCCTGAACATGGGCAGTTATCATTAAATGCAATATCGGGTATTGACTAGCATTTCTATTGTATTACATTGGGATGAAATGGCTAGGCTTAAAAGTGACCTCCGGGTCGATAGCCTAGTAACCTTCTATGACCTATGAACCTATGACACATGTTTAAAATTGCTTGGAGTAAAATTAGTTCATTTGCCATAATTTCAGTGCACACTCAGACTGCCACACCAAACCCTTAAGAGCTTATCACTAAAGCAGTAATGCTGCCATTCCTTTTTGTTATCAATGCCTTATTGCAACCTAAAAGAACCTTAGCTATACACCAAATTATTGTTGTCCAGGTCCCCTTCAATAAACACATCACACGAAATGACATTTGACGACCTTTATTAAACTTCCATAACATAGCTTTGATCACCAAAATTTTTTAATTACAACTGGACATAGTATAGTTGATTCTAAACACAGCATAAACATCCTTGTAATGTTAATCAGGACAGTGTACCTGCTCATCCTGCCCCAGTAAGCAGCGTCCATACCTCTGCTCACTTACTTTACCTATGATGCAGTGTCCAAGACTCACTTCATATGCCATTTATTGAATTACCCATCCAGCACAACAATTCAGGGCAACATGACCTTACTCATCCTGCCCGAGTAAGCAGCATCCATACCTCTACTTGCTTACTTTTCTTATGAAGCAGCATCTCCATCTCACTTCATACACCATTCATTGAATTACCTGCCACCAGCTAAGCAGCATACTTTCCTCAGCTTGCTTATCTATTCAGCAAGCTTCCTCCAGATGCTCATATTCCTTTCCCCCTATTCCTTGAAATGAACATCCAGGCACCGGGGGGGAACAGAAGAGGGCAAGCCTGTCCCTCTTCTCTGCCAACCATCCTGACCAGGCTGTTCCCTCTCCCTTCTACCCAAAATTGTTCATCCAACTACCTCCCATAAAGGGAAGGGTTAAGCCAAACATCATTCGGTGTACCCATCATCTGTAAAGCACATTAGATCCCCATCATCAACCCCATGCCTTGACATACCAGCACTGAAACGAGCATTAATGAAACTAAATAAAGTAGGATTACCCATGACCCCACTGTACCACACCAGAACATCCACTCCGAGAATACATTCCCTTTTAGTCCGCTTCCTTCAAGCCGTTAACCATGGCTCACTTTTAACCACGCTCTGTGGCCCATTATACCTCTCTACTGACTAGAACATCTTTTTGCAACCAATATAGTCAGAACAGTAGCATCTATCCTGTCAACTCCATCACATTCCAAAGCTCCTTCCTTCAGGCCCTGACTACTTCTATCTTCCAAATCCACAGACACCTCCTGCAGCATGTATCACCTGTGCAACCCACTTCCTTCGGCCCCTGGGTAATGCAGGCTCATTAGTTATCAGCCTCAAATCCTGTGCCTCCAACATCTACAAAAGAGAAACAAGTTAAGCATGTTGTCCTTAAAAACAAAACACAACTTATTTGGATATCTAACAGCTCTGCTGGCTTAACACCTTGTCTTTACTACTTGCCAAAATCTGTGCGTATTCCTGTCTCTAAGTAGTCCTGTCAGTAAAACAGTGTGTTATTGTATCAAAATTAACCTACCCCTATTCCTCCATTGTCCCAGAGCATTACATGCCAAAGTCAACACCGAAACATTAAACCCAATGCCACATGAAACCATACAAGGGCAAATGCCCTCAACATGCCTAGCTGTAACCCCATTTCATTTCCCACCGAGTGTATATAATAACAAAATTGACATTTCCTTTCCAACATCCAACTATGCAATATAAGCAGTAAAACTTAATAACCAGCCTAGCATTTGTGGACCAACCAACCACCTTCTGAATAACTAAAATGCATCCATCACATACAGTGCCACATGAACTATAATCCCCTGAACCTCCATTTCCCAACACCAACCCCTGCAACAAAAACCTCTTAATGCCAAAATGTGGTTACTTACCCAGCTACACTTGTCTAAACCCCTTGTGCCCCTCCCCACCCTTACCTCATTTCCTCACAATCATCCCTCCATCCATTTAACCACTTCATCTCCCCAACTCACTTAACTCCCACTAATATATGAATCTAACCCCTCTTGAAGTTGTCCCTGGACAACTTGGTTTGTTGCTAAACCTCATTTCTAAAATGCTAAACTGTACTGATTTTGTTTAGTTGACGCAAGAATCAGGGATTGACTGATGGTAACGTGCCAAAACCATAAACATTTTGTTTAAATTTTAGTATAATTCCCTACAAAAGCTAACAGGACAGCAAGATTTCCATCAACGTGCATTGTATCAAGAACTCTAAAGATCTCAGTGTCTGACATTCACATGAAAATCAAACATTTGAGAGTGGCAGGCTGAAAACATGAGGCAAATCAGGAGCAGTTGAGAACTTGAGGTGTCTAGAACAGATGATGATTCAGTGCATTACTCGTTTCATAAATAAACGCTGACATTACTGCTTTTGTGTTCACTGCTGAAGTGTTCGGTGTAGTGTTGTCCCTTTATGAAGCTGTTATGTAAAATTATCCAGTTCTGACAAGCCCCCCCCCCCCTGTAATTTCTATGTGCAGAAGACATGAAACATGCTCCCTTAAATATTTTGCTGAGTGGGTGCCAGTTAGTTCAAACATATTTATGCACACCTGTGTTACCTAGCTACTTTTCCAGGATATATATGTATTTGTTTTACTTTTTTATTAACTCTTAATTGTTTTAAAATTGAAGGGAAAAATAAGTTTTGCGTAGGCATACATTTTCTGAGCATAGCAAGAAGTTATTCACTGTAATCTCCACTTATTTACCATGAAAAAAATGACAGGAATAGAGCAAACAATCAAGAACAGTTGAACTGTACACTGCTGAAATTTCTTTTGCCATTGTTACAGCAATAGTTTACCATCTTAGTAAATGAATGCCATCATTACTGCATTTTGAGGCATGGCTGGACTGCTGAAGTATTGTTTGGTAATTAAATTGCAACAAGCTGATTTTTGCATTATACCAAGCAACTTAAACTTTAGAATGCAAATACATTTTTATGTAGATATTTTTGAAAGGCAGTGTAGAGCATGTATGTGTGTTGTACCTTTAAGAAGCACTTCCAAGGACTGAACGCCCATAAGTGCTAGCTTCAGTGTTATTTTGAGAATGCAGCCAGAGAGTGAACATGTATGAGAGAAATGCTCAGTCTGTTTATAAGTCTATCTAATTTAAAGTTATCTGCCTCAATCCTGATGTGTTTGTACATAATAAAGCTGCTTGAACCAAACCCATGCATGTTCATCTGTTTTATTCTGACAAGATGAATGACAAGCAGTGCAGGTGAACCATTTGAGTGACATTGGGTGTAAGCCATTTTGCGGCTTAGGTTGTTTGTGAGGCTCTAGTGAATCTTTTTGGTGATGGTAAATGTAGCTAAAGCCATGTTCACATTAAAGTTTTATATGCGACATATATGGTACTGTGATTGCTGAATGTTACTACTTTTACTGTTTTGGCCTTTTTTAAAATTGGAGTAGCTAATTACTGCTGTGTGATAGTGGTGAAGCTGATTAGCTACTTTTTAATTTGCTAGTTTGGACACAGCAAAAACAATTGATATGAGTCTGTGTGCATCAGGGTACTAAATTCTGGGGGTGAATTGTGTCTGGCCTACAAGGCAGTCTACCAGTGGCTGTTGACTTCAAATCAAAGGGGGGCTGCAGGAGACAGCTGAATGGGTGGGGTCAATGGGAAGGGGTGTGGCCAACTTGAAAGTGGAGGAGCTATGCTCAAAACCACAAAAAACTGTAACTTTAATTAAATATGCTGCCCTGGGTGCCAAACTGTCATTATGAGAGTGCAATCAAGACAAAATGAACTGTAGAAGAAAAAAATATTTCAATGCATTGGCTGCATGACAGCTTACTTAACATCTAGATGGAAACAAAAAGGTTGTGAGGCATGAAAAAATAAATTACTTTTTAAATACATTACTGGAATGCCAGTACCAAGTTACATGCTGAAAGTAGCAATCTCTTTGATACCCCCACTTGTAAAAATGTTTCTTATCCAAAAAAGACCTGCTGCCTGAACAACTATCTACTTGTTTTATGGGGAAAACATGATCAAAGTAAAAAATGAAAAGCAAACAAGAAACAAACTCAAGATACATTGCTTAAAGTATTACTGCACAGGTTATGGACTGCACTTGATAGATTGGCATTCTGTTTAGTTTACAGGTAAAGCCTGCAAAAATGACTGCAAGTCACCAACAAATGTAATGAGCTTCTTAGAATAATGCAATCCTGTCCTTTATTACAAATACTGTAATATGCGTTTCAATACCCAAGGCTTATACGTTATCTAGTTATGTAAGTATTCTCTGCATGGCAAAAACAGAAAGGCTTTCAATGTTGGCAATTCTTTAACAGTATGCTTATTAAAGCATACTTGCATCTTACAATCTCAGACAAGCTTACCTGATGGCAGGGGCAGCTCGTCCTATCAGACTGCCGGTCTGCAGCCCTCCCACCTATAAAAAAAAACAAAAA
Source organism: Protopterus annectens (assembly GCF_019279795.1). Lineage (NCBI taxonomy): Eukaryota > Metazoa > Chordata > Ceratodontiformes > Protopteridae > Protopterus > Protopterus annectens. Next base: position 1,608,481,641 of record NC_056725.1, read on the forward strand.
AAATATCTGTGAAACACAAAATTCATGACTGCCTTACCAGCAGTCCGGATAGTTACATACAAAGCAATCTTTGCTGTGAAATACCCATGATTCTGTGTGGTGACAACCGCACAACATAGAGGAGCTCCGGACTGCTTCAGCCGCAGTCAGAGCCAATAAGAGGACTGAGCTGCTTTTGCAGGACTTGCGAGACAATGCGTGCGCGGGAGTACTGATCTGTCGTTTGGTGAAGGAGCATGCAGGATTTAGTAGCAGCAACAGCATGCAGGAAGTAGCTGGTTTTGGGCTCGTGGATGGGGATTTAGTAGCAGCAGCATCGTTTTGGGATCCTGGATGTACTGGCCGGGTTGCATGCAGGATTAGGTAGCTGATCATCTGGTGGTCGCTCGCTGTTTAGATGGAGTTTACTTGGTCGCTGGTTAGTGCGGGTCATGCAGGTAGGAGTGTGTGTGTGTGTGTGTGTGTGTGTGTGTGTGTGTGTGTGTGTGTGTGTGTGTGTGTGTGTGTGTGGTTAGTCCGGGTCATGCAGGAGCTGATCGTTGGGCTGGTAGGAGTGTGTGCGTGTGTGTGTGTGTGTGTGTATGTGTGTGTGTGTGTATGCTGATCGTTGGGCTGGTAGGAATGTGTGTGTGTGGTTAGTCCGGGTCATGCAGGGCTGGTAGGAGTGTGTGTGTGTGAGCACGTGCGTGTGTGTGTGTGTGTGTGTGTGTGTGTGTGTGTGTGTGTGTGTGTGTGTGTGTGTGTGAGCATGTGTGTGTATGTGTCTGCATCTGCATGGGTATATATGTGTGTCTGTATTTTCACATATGCGCTGTTGAAGTTTCCTTCTCTGCTGGCTGGCAGACAATAAGGATATATGGCCACATCTAGCTTTTTCAAGCACAAGTAGCCATGCAGCTACAACTTTATCAGGCCAGTCTCACAACACAATACTCTTGAACTCTCAATGACATTTTCACAATCCACTTGTCAGATGAAATCAGTCAGGAAGAAAATTATTTAGATTTCCCCTGATATAGTTTGGAAATGAGAATACGAATATGGAATTTGGATGATATGGTTAGGAAATGGTGTATATATGTATGGATCATGTAATAATATGAGTAGCCTTGTAAAATTAAAATAAATCTACAGACTGTTTGATTACTGGAATGTTTCACGTCATGACTGTATCAGTAATAGTTTCCTGAACAGAAATGTGATGGCATTTAGTCTAAGACTACTACAACTGATGAGTAGAAGTTTGCAGAAAACATTTACATTCTATATGGTTAATATGTTAACTTATTAGTGTGTTTCAGAAAGGTTAATGATTTGATTGGATCCTGAGCTCAGAATGCTGGAGCACTGCCTATGACTCAGATAACTTGGATAGAACTGTCTCTCTTGGCACTTAAGGAACTGATGATTAGGGAGAGGGGAATCATGGGTCACGGCCTGCTGTTTTTTCTCAGAAGGCAGGAAGATGAAGGCATACTGGGGAGCACCCAAAGCATATGAGCTCTGATAGAGACTGCAGTCATTGGCAGGGATGACTTTAGCAATGTGAGGTAGGCAAGCACACACCTTTGTATAACACTACCCAGCATATCAGAGGGGTTAGGATGCATAACAAAAAATTATCTTCATGAACAGGAAACAGGACACTGCAGGAGTTCAGCTAACCTCCACCTTCCATGTCCCAGGTATCTTGGATGGCTGGTAGTCAATGGTTTGGTGGGAGCTGCACTAAGCAGGAAGATCTGTAGAATTATGAGATGCACTGAGCTAATGCTGGGTAAGTAGCATTGAGAAAGGTGCTAAAATAGTAAAATAATAAATAAAGGAACAAAAGAGTAATGGTTTGTAAAGTGTTTGTATGTTTAAGGACAGTGTCATTCTCACAATTGTCACACTTTAGAGGATCACCCAGCAGGCTCCCAGTAACAATGGCAAGATGGGAAATGCAGATTCCTAGTCACAAAAAAATGAACTGCAGTTTCAGCAACAAGCAACAAATGTTATTAAAGTGTTTAAGATGAGTCCAATCTCCCTTGCTTCCCTGATAAAAGGGGTCTGCACCCCAACATTCCTGCTACTTACGTGTAAAGCCTCTTAAGATCACCATGCTATGGAGGACAGAGAATACTATGATGTACAACAACTGCATACATAGTATATAATCCACCACATTCATGTTTTGTAGGTCAACTATTTAGAATATTGCAGTTACAATCATCACTCAGTGCTACACAGCTTCCCTTGTGTACCATGTGCACCCCCCCACCATATTATTCTTATACCCACACATTCCTGACTCAGAGTTTCACACTGCTGTGCACATTCTGTCCCAAAACTTATGCCTCTGCATTCATATTAACTTGCTACCATCCACTATATGCTACTTTCAACTAATCCATAGCATAAAGGCTGTGGTATGTGTGGTGAGCGACACAAGACATTTTCAGCAAGCTAGCTTCAGTCAGTTTGGCAGATATGGCCTGAAAAATGACCAACCACTTATTTTCTTTTAGCACACATGGTATTCCAGAATGCTAAAATCTGAAGATTTTTTTCCAAAATGCTTTTATTAATTTTATAACACAATAACTTAGTATAGTAACAAAAAACAAATAAACTATATACAATGTAGATTTTACAAGGAGCTGAGAGCTGCAGGGGAAGAGAAGTTTAGTGCTGCTTATGCTAAGTCAGCTCGCATTGTTAATAGCACAACAGGTTGTGTACTTGCTTTTGATGCAGAAGGTTGTTGGTTCTACTCCCACAAGGGGTGAATGCTGCCGTACTGAAAAAGTTAAGATACTAACTATGAGCCTGTTATCGGTTTGCTATCCATTTCCTATTGCAATATTACTAGCTTATCATTTTTAATGTAATATAGGCAATGTATTCCTCAGGGGCATCAGACACATTATTTTTTGATGAAACCATGAAATATAAAGGTATTTGCTAGCAGCAAACCTCTTCATTAGTTACAGATTTATTTAATGTGGAATTATTTAGATAACTTTTTTACTTCTTCAGAGATTGTGCATATTTACTGATAATGGTGGACTGTAGAATTGTGCATATTTACTGATAATGGTGGACTGTAGAATTGTGCATATTTACTGATAATGGTGGACTGTAGAAGTTTGAGTAGACTTTTATGATGGAAATGTTCTGAACTGGGCAGTTTTGTCATTATGGGTGCATGCATTTTGTTTCATTGTTTACTGGAAAGATGTTCTGAATTGGGCAGTTCTGCCACTGGTAAAATGTATTTTCTTTGAATGTGGGTTTCAATGCTGTTTCAATGAATATGAGTTTCAAGGGCAGAGAAGTTTTAATGCTAAATTTGCTTAGCAGATGTCTTAGTGTTTGTGCTGTAAAATGCAAAATAAAACTTTCAAATGAAGTACAAATCATCATAGAAGTAAATCAGTATGCACATTAGTGTTTATGGTAAATGGAGTGAAATAGCCAAGTAATGGATCATTGGAATGGCTGCAGGGGGAGGCTCCATTCGACCATGATTTTGTGAGGGGGAAGGGTGGCAAACTTAAAGACAGACCCAGCTGAACTATACCTCCCAAATGTCCAGATTTTCAAAGAATGAATAGAATTTTGCTTCTTATTTTTGGTTTGTTCCTCATAAAATTTGTGGTTTTCTGGCAAATCATTTAGGAATTAAGTCACTAAATAATAACACACTGAGTTTCAGACTTCATAGCCTTCAGAAAAATGCATGCTAAAGTAAGACTTGTTGTTCTATCAACTGTCTCAGTTCATACAAGAGCAATTTTTAGTAATGTTTATATGTTCCCCCAATATATTTGGCCTTGTCCAGATTTATTGCATTAACAGGTTGAGAGGTACATGCAAATAAATTGCTTTATAGAATTAGGCATAGCAAAACCTCTCAACTGTCCCTGATTTTGGCTCAAAATGTTGCTCTTCCCCCTAGTAATCCCTCCGCAAAATAGCAATTTTGGAAGAAAACATGGAGGGTTTACAATTAAGAAATAACTGTAATAATCAGAGTTATAGATTACATTTATTTCAGAAATGCATGAATATTCTTTTATTTTGTCAGCTGCTCAAGTTAGCAGTACTAATATTAAAGTGTCCCTTCTTTGACAGGTTCCCAGCTGTATTGTGTGGCTATTTTATATTTTTACATCACATTTTTGGTCCATTTTTCATAAAATTGTGTTTCTTTTGGCAAAATTATGTTTTTTTGGCAAATTAGTGACAAATCATTAAAGCCTGAAGTTAGAAAATAATGACAGACGTTTGAGTTTCAGATTTCATACCATTCAGAAAATTCATACTAATGCAAGACCTATTCTATTATCTTTCTAAGTTTATAAGAGCAATATTTAAAAATTGTCCTTATTTTTGGGCCTTTGTCCCACTTCATTGTATGGCTTTGTCTAGATTTATTGCTCTGAGGTTGAGAGGTATGACAAATGTGTCAGGGCCATCACAGTCAGCCAGAGACATTTCAAATTGTGACACACTTCTTGCACTCCACTCCCCCATGTAGTGACTCTGGATGTGTTGAAGCAAGGCAAGGAGTAGTTATGCAGTGTAAATGTGCAGAGTATCGCCCCCATCCAAGGTAGACACAAGTACTAGAGTGGCTTTTCATCTGTCCTTGATTTTTGCAGAATGGTCTGGTTTCTGTCATATTTTTTGTACTGTTGATTTATGCTTATTACTCAAAGTGCCTATTGCTCTGTGTTTAAGTAGCAATACTTTAATGACCATCAGGTAAGCTTGGCTGAGATCATAAGATGCAAGTAAGCTTTAATAAGCATACTGTTAAATAATTGCCAACATTGAAAGCCTTTCTGTTGTTGCCATGTAGAGAATACTTAACTAGATAATGTATAAGCCTTGGGTATTGAAATGCATATGACAGTATTTGTAATAAAGGACAGATTACATTATTTTAAGAAGCTCATTACACTTGGAGACTTCCAGTCATCTCTGCAGGCTTTACCCGTAAACTAAACAGAATGCCAATTGTGTACAGTAATCCTTTTAAGCAATATATCTTGAGCTTATTTCTTGTTTGCTTTTCATTTTTTACTTTGATCACGTTTTCCCCATGAAACAAGTAGATAGTTGTCAGGCAGCAGGTCTTTTTTTGGATAAGAAACATTTTTTACAAGTGGGGGCATCATACACTTCTACTTTCAGCATGTTACTTGGTACTTTAATAAAGCTGAATATAAATTATAATTAAAACTGCAGTGCAAGAACTGGTTTGAGTTGACTGCTACTTGATTTTGACTGGCATTCCATTAATGTATTTAAAAAGTAATTTATTTTTTCATGCCTCACAACCTTTTTGTTTCCATCTAGATATTAAGTAAGCAGTCATGCAGCCAATGCACTAAAATATTTGTATTCTTCTACACTTCATTTTGTCTTGATTGGACTCTCATAATGATGGTTTGGCACCCAGGGCAGTGTATTTAGTTAGTTTTTGTGGTTTTGAGCATAGCTCCTCCCCTTTCTAGTTGGCCACACCCCTTCCCATTGACCCCACCCATTCAGCTGTCTCCTGCAGCCCCCCTTTGATTTGAAGTCACCAGCCGCCACTGCCTGATGGTCATTAAAGCATTGCTACTTAAACACAGAGCAACAGGCACTTTCTGAATAATAATAAGCATAAGTCAACAGTATAAAAATATGACAGAAACCAGAATATTCTGCAAAATCAAGGACAGATGAAAAGCCACTGTAGTACTTGTGTCTACCTTGAATGGGGGAAACTCTGAACATTTACACTGCATAACTGCTCCTTGCCTTGCCTTGCTTGGACACATCCAGAGTCACTACATGGGGGAGTGGGGTGCAACAAGTATGTCACAATTTGAAATGTCTCTGGCTGACTGTGATGGCCCTGGCACATTTGTCATACCTCTCATCCTCAGAGCAAGACATCTGGACAAAGCCATACATAGAAGTGAGAAGCCATACATAGAAGTGAGACAAAGGCCCAAAAATAAGGACAATTTTTAAATATTGTTCTTATAAACTTAGAAAGATAATAGAATAGTGAATTTTCCGAAGGGTATGAAATCTGAAACTCAAATGTCTGTCATTATTTTCTAACTTCAGTCTTTAATGATTTGCCACTAATGTTCAAAAAACCCCACAATTTTATGACAAATGGACCAAAAATGTGATGCAAAAATATAAAATAGCCACATAATACAGCTAGGAACCTGTCAAAGAAGGGACACATTTTTAATATTAATACTGATAACTTGAGCAGCTGACAAAATAAGATAATTTACATGCATTTCCGAAATAAATGTAATCTATAACTCTGATTATTACAGTTATTTATTAATTGTAAACCCTCTACATTTTCTTCCAAAATTGCCATTTTGTGGAGGGATTATTAGGGGAAGAGCAAAATTTTGAGCCAAAATCGGGGACAGTTGAGAGGTTTGGATATGCCTACTTCTATAAAACAATTTATTTGTATGTACCTCTCTACCTGTTAATTCAGGAAATCTGGAAAAGGCCAAATATCTTGGGGGAACATATAAACAGTACTAAAAATTGCTTTTGTATAAACTGAGACAGTTGATAGAATATAACAGGTCTTGCTTTAGCATGCATTTTTCTGAAGGTTATGAAGTCTGAAACTCAGTGTCTGTCATTATTTAGTGACTTAATTACCAAAGCAAAAAAACGGAAGATGTACACTGGTATAAAACAACCAAACAATAAAAAATACCAGTGGCAGAGGAGGTGGAACGCCAATAAATATCCAAGAAATCCAAAGATGTAGTAAAACACAGGTTTATTTAACGCGGATAACTTCCAAATAAAACACGTTTTCGTCACTCAATGTAACTTCATCAGACACTACCAAGGAATAAGCCAGCAGTTTATATACAAAAGTTAATAGATTCTCTAATTAAATCTAATTAAATGTTAAAGAAACAAGCAACACTGTGAAAGTTAAAAACATGTATAATATATGCATATCTAAAATAATTTCTAGCAAAAAAGCATATATATTTAATACATGTATATATAAATATACTTTCCAATGTAAAACCCTAAATAAAAATATATTATAGTATATTAAAAAGTTGTATAAAATCTAGAAATTACAACCTATATACTAATAGCTTTTAACTTTAATAGGGGTTTGATGGATATGTAATCATTCAAACCGGGTTCCCTATTTGATTCCAAAAAGATCTGCCAGTGGGTCTCTCTATGTTCTAATTTCATTTGCCGTGGTCCACCCCTGGGGTCTCTAACAATGCTTTCCAAGACAAAGAACTGATATTTAGCTGTAGGGCATACTGAAATGTGTCTAAACAGAGCATTTGTATTGTTTTGTTTTTGTATTTCATACAAATGCTCGTAAATTCTTCGTTTGAGCGTACGCTCAGTCTTGCCCACGTAATATGCTGAACATTTCAAACAAATAGCCAAATAAACAACTCCATGACTATTACAATTAAAGTATGCAGTAGCCTTAATAATCTTCTTTCTTGCTTGGAGGAATATTTCCTCATTATGCACTATATGTGGGCATTGTGCACACGACCCACATCTATAAGTACCCTTGCGCTTATTAGAAGTATTATACAAAGAAGAGCCTATTTCTAAAAGATTTTTTACATTTTCCCCTTTCGAAAAACTGTCGTGATGTTTTTACCATGTAAATTTTCTAAATCTGTGATATCTTTAAAGGTTTCCCATTCGTTTGAGATAATGTCCCTAATGGCACCAGAATCAACACTAAACTCCATAATGAAAGCTTTTTTAAAATCCAACTGGTTATTCATTCTGTTAGAAATGTTTTCAGCTTGTCCCAAACCTAAAATGGGTCTAAATCTATTGTCTCTACCTTCTTTAACTTGTTCCCCAATGGCATGTACAAATTCATTGGGGTAACCCCTATCACGAAACATTTGGAAAAGTTTATAGCATTCCAACTGGAAATCATCGTCGTTTGATGTCATACGTGATATCCTAACCAGTTGTCCTTTTATTATGCCTCTTTTTTGATGCATAGGGTGTGAACTGTTGAAATGGATGTAACTATAGGAAAACGTGGGTTTTCTATAAACAGTAGATCTAAATCCACCCTCATCGATACTAAGAAGAACATCCAGGTATTCAACCCTCCCTTCATGTATATGATAGGTGAAAGTAAGAAAATCCGTAGTGGAAGCTAGATATTCCATAAAATCCTTGATAGTACTCTTAGGTCCTGTCCAAAAGATGCAGATATCATCCAAGAATCTGAAATAAGCTACCCAATGTTCCTTGAAAGGGCTATTGAGTACATATTTGCTCTCCCAAACAGAAAGGATGATGTCTGCATAAGTGGGGGCACAATTTGCCCCCATAGCGACACCTGAAGTCTGTTTATAATATTTACCTGAGAAGTAGATAAAATTATGATGTAATACTAATTCCATCAGTTCCAAAATGACAAAAATGTCATTATTGCTAGCCTTGGACAAGATGTAAGAGCTTCTTCCAACCATAGTAAACCTGTTTCATGTGGTATCACTGAAAACAAATCCACAACATCTATGGTCAAGAATTTTAAATTTGGAACAAGAAGCTCAGGAGTAACCCGTCTCAAAAATTCCCAAGAATCCTTTAATGAGTAACTGGCCTTAGGCCATAAGTTTTTAAATTTCCAATCTAGGAAGCTATTAGTATATAGGTTGTAATTTATAGATTTTATACAACTTTTCAATATACTACAATATATTTTTATTTAGGGTTTTACATTGGAAAGTATATTTATATATACATGTATTAAATATATATGCTTTTGCTAGAAGTTATTTTAGATATGCATATATTGTACATGTTTTTAACTTTCACAGTGTTGCTTGTTTCTTTAACACTTAATTAGATTTAATTAGAGAATCTATTAACTTTTGTATATAAACTGCTGGCTTATTCCTTGGTAGTGTCTGATGAAGTTACATTGAGTGACGAAAACGTGTTTTATTTGGAAGTTATCCGCGTTAAATAAACCTGTGTTTTACTACATCTTTGGATTTCTTGGATATTTATTGGCGTTCCACCTCCTCTGCCACTGGTATTTTTTATTGTTTGGTTGTTTTATACCAGTGTACATCTTCTGTTTTTTTGCTTTTGTTGCTAATATGGATGTCTCGGGGGAGACCAGAAACGCCGATATCCCTGAATCTTTATTTCGCTCAGAAGTGGGCGAAATTCGCAAGCTTACTGCTCAGCTTAGTCAACTTATAGATCTTTTGTTGCCTTTGGGACAAGGATTACAAAATATGTTTCCGAAATCTGGTATTTCTATCCATCCGGGGATTCAAGGTACAAATAACACCCCCGTTATTTCTACAACTCATGGTACTTTCCCAACTACCAGCCGTGGACGTAATCCATCTGCTACAGACTTTTTCAAAATGCCTCAAGCCTTACAGGCTTGTAACGGACATTCTGTACAGTTACAGGACGAAAATGTGGGTATCAATACGCCACCGACATCTTTTCAGGACTGGTACAAGGAAGCTCCACATTTCGATTATAGTGGAAAAAACATTCACAGTACCGAGAAGGGTAGAACTTTTTCGGACTCTTTGGCTGCGCTAGAGACTTCATTATACAGGTATTGTGGTTTGTTATTAGATAACATGTACCTGAATGAATGTCTCAATAAGCGCATTGTTCCGAAAGGCCTTCGGGTCTATAAATATCCTAACAATGTCATTGTAGGTAGTGACTTTCATACAGAACTCATTAATGCCTTTGACAAATGTGGGCTTGAGATAGTACAAGCCATTGTACGAAAAAATGAAAAAGAGATTGCATTACTTGACAAGGATATAGATATGATCAATCAAGCCGTTGTTAGTGATTTATTGTTTAATGTTGAGAAAGAAAAAAAGAAATATTATCAAATTAGAAAGGATGTAGATAGCAAATGTGAGGATATTCTCAAGAGAAAGTACAAAAAGTTACATAGAGATATCAGAGAGTATGATGAGGGATGCCAGTACCCTGTTCCACCTTCTAGTCATTTTCCATTTTACAAAACACATAATCATGTCTCTGGTCTGGACCCATCACCCCAGGACGATGGATATGACAGGGAGAGGGTTGAGGATCAGGGACAGGAACCACTCCCTAGGAGATCTGAAAGGATACGCAATCAGCGTAAATTACATCATGAGCAGCCTTTTTCCCCCAACCGCCATCATTACAGGGAGGGAACGAGGTACAACAGGAACAATTATCAAATTCAAGCTCAGTTTTGGGAATAGATATGATAGAACCTTGCAACGATGTTGGTATTGATTCTAATTACCATGTTTGTAATAGGGAAGGTTATACCATTTATAATTACAGTAATTTAGATATTTCTGATACTTATTTTGATTTATTTACTAAAGGATTTAAATATGTACCTTATAGAAACAGAAATGTTACTCAGGTTATCATGGATTTAAAACTTTTCATTAGAAAGCTTAATGTTGAAAATTTATTGAGAAATGGGGAATTTTCCAATACTAATTTTTTGCATAGACCCAGTACATTCAACCCTCCACTACATCCACAACTTAAAAATTTGTTGATTAGGATGGAGCAGAAAATCAGGAATTATTTTAGAAATGCTAGATATTCCCCTAATTTAACTGTTTCTGAAAGTTCCTTGTTACATGAACTTTGATATGATACCAATATTAGAGTTATGGAGCCGGATAAAGGGGGTGGTACAGTTATCATGGACAAAGTTATTTATGACGGCAAAATGTATACTATATTAAACAATGAGTCCAGATACTGTATAGTATCACTTAATGAAATAAATATTGCCTATAGAAAGATTAATCTAGCTATAAAAGATTTATTAGATCAAGGAGTTATTGATTACAGCACTTATATCTTTCTAGACAATTCTCATCCTAGGGTACCCTCAATATTTGGGGTACCCAAGGTACACAAAGATATCCATGACCCCCCTTTAAGACCCATTGTGGCGGCCCAGGGATCTAAGATTTCCCCTTTATCAAAATTCCTAAATTGGAAATTTAAAAACTTATGGCCTAAGGCCAGTTACTTATTAAAGGATTCTTGGGAATTTTTGAGACGGGTTACTCCTGAGCTTCTTGTTCCAAATTTAAAATTCTTGACCATAGATGTTGTGGATTTGTTTTCAGTGATACCACATGAAACAGGTTTACTATGGTTGGAAGAAGCTCTTACATCTTGTCCTAAGGCTAGCAATAATGACATTTTTGTCATTTTGGAACTGATGGAATTAGTATTACATCATAATTTTATGTACTTCTCAGGTGAATATTATAAACAGACTTCAGGTGTCGCTATGGGGGCAAATTGTGCCCCCCACTTATGCAGACATCATCCTTTCTGTTTGGGAGAGCAAATATGTACTCAATAGCCCTTTCAAGGAACATTGGGTAGCTTATTTCAGATTCTTGGATGATATCTGCATCTTTTGGACAGGACCTGAAAGTACTATCAAGGATTTTATGGAATATCTAGCTTCCACTATGGATTTTCTTACTTTCACCTATCATATACATGAAGGGAACCTCAGCTTTGGCCGGCAAACAACTTGGTTATATTCAACTGGACGTATAAGAGAATTTAAGTACCTTTATCTGCACTTTTTAAAAAATATATATATATATACGGTATTTAATTTGATTTAAACTGTGTTGAAGGAATATTAACTGAACTGGCAGTTTTTCTGCTCTTTTGCTCTTTAGTATCTTGAACAGAAGCTAGTGTTTGCTGAATTTTGTTATTTGCTAGTAATTACAGGTGTGGGGGTAGCCACATTCTTTGATTTCCTGTCCTTGCCTAGTTAAGTGGTGCATTGTGAAGTATTTTCTGCTTAAAAACTTCAGCTTTGGCCAGCTAAAAACTTGGTTATATTCAACTGGACGTATAAGAGAATTTAAGTACCTTTATCTGCACTTTAAAAATATATATATATATATATATATATACGGTATTTAATTTGATTTAAACTGTGTTGAAGGAATTTTAACTGAACTGGCAGTTTTTCTGCTCTTCTGCTCTTTAGTAACTTGAACAGAAGCTAGTGTTTGCTGAATTTTGTTATTTGCTAGTAATTACAGGTGTGGGGGTAGCCACATTCTTTGATTTCCTGTCCTTGCCTAGTTAAGTGGTGAATTGTGAAGTATTTTCTGCTTAAAAACTCAGCTTTGGCCGGCTAACAACTTGGTTATATTCAACTGGACGTATAAGAGAATTTAAGTACCTTTATCTGCACTGTAAAAAAAATATATATATACGGTATTTAATTTGATTTAAACTGTGTTGAAGGAATTTTAACTGAACTGGCAGTTTTTCTGCTCTTCTGCTCTTTAGTAACTTGAACAGAAGCTAGTGTTTGCTGAATTTTGTTATTTGCTAGAAATTACAGGTGTGGGGGTAGCCACATTCTTTGATTTCCTGTCCTTGCCTAGTTAAGTGGTGAATTGTGAAGTATTTTCTGCTTAAAAACTCAGCTTTGGCCGGCTAACAACTTGGTTATATTCAACTGGACGTATAAGAGAATTTAAGTACCTTTATCTGCACTTTAAAAAAAAAAATATACGGTATTTAATTTGATTTAAACTGTGTTGAAGGAATTTTAACTGAACTGGCAGTTTTTCTGCTCTTCTGCTCTTTAGTAACTTGAACAGAAGCTAGTGTTTGCTGAATTTTGTTATTTGCTAGTAATTACAGCTGTGGGGGTAGCCACATTCTTTGATTTCCTGTCCTTGCCTAGTTAAGTGGTGAATTGTGAAGTATTTTCTGCTTAAAAACCCCAGCTTTGGCCGGCTAACAACTTGGTTATATTCAACTGGACGTATAAGAGAATTTAAGTACCTTTATCTGCACTTTTAAAAAAAATATATATATATATATATATATACGGTATTTAATTTGATTTAAACTGTGTTGAAGGAATTTTAACTGAACTGGCAGTTTTTCTGCTCTTCTGCTCTTTAGTAACTTGAACAGAAGCTAGTGTTTGCTGAATTTTGTTATTTTCTAGTAATTACAGGTGTGGGGGTAGCCACATTCTTTGATTTCCTGTCCTTGCCTAGTAAAGTGGTGCATTGTGAAGTATTTTCTGCTAAAAAACCTCAGCTTTGGCCGGCTAACAACTTGGTTATATTCAACTGGACGTATAAGAGAATTTAAGTACCTTTATCTGCACTTTAAAAAATATATATATATATATATATATATATATATATATATATATATATACGGTATTTAATTTGATTTAAACTGTGTTGAAGGAATATTAACTGAACTGGCAGTTTTTCCTGCTCTTCTGCTCTTTAGTAACTTGAACAGAAGCTAGTGTTTGCTGAATTTTGTTATTTGCTAGTAATTACAGGTGTGGGGGTAGCCACATTCTTTGATTTCCTGTCCTTGCCTAGTTAAGTGGTGCATTGTGAAGTATTTTCTGCTTAAAAACCTCAGCTTTGGCCGGCTAACAACTTGGTTATATTCAACTGGACGTATAAGAGAATTTAAGTACCTTTATCTGCACTTTAAAAAAAAAAAAAAAAAAAATATATATATATATATATATATATATATATATATATATATATATATATATACGGTATTTAATTTGATTTAAACTGTGTTGAAGGAATTTTAACTGAACTGGCAGTTTTTCTGCTCTTCTGCTCTTTAGTAACTTGAACAGAAGCTAGTGTTTGCTGAATTTTGTTATTTGCTAGTAATTACAGGTGTGGGGGTAGCTACATTCTTTGATTTCCTGTCCTTGCCTAGTTAAGTGGTGCATTGTGAAGTATTTTCTGCTTAAAAACCTCAGCTTTGGCTGGCTAACAACTTGGTTATATTCAACTGGACGTATAAGAGAATTTAAGTACCTTTATCTGCACTTTAAAAAAAAATATATATATACGGTATTTAATTTGATTTAAACTGTGTTGAAGGAATTTTAACTGAACTGGTAGTTTTTCTGCTCTTCAGTTATTCGCACCCACCCTCCCTGGTTTTGTTTTGGTCTTAGTGGCCTTGAAACTGCCCGCCCCTCAGCCTGCCTCTGGGCTCATCTCATTTGCTCACTCAACTGAGTGCAGTGAGATCATATTCTGATTTCAGGCACTCCTACTGTGTACAAAGAGAGCATCTGGGAAACAGACAAAAAAATTAAGCTCATTTCCTGCCTTTCCTGTTAAGTGGTATAGACTATTTGTAGGCTTCTGAGCCCCCAAGCCCTTCTGTGTTTGAGGGAAGCCTTCTAGCTTGTTTTTTCTTATAACTAGCCAGTTTTCTAGTTTCAGCTCTCAAATCTGTTTCTTTGATCTCAGCACTTGTTCAGATAAAAAAAAAAAAAAAAAAAAAAAAGAATTTTCATCTGCTTTTACTGCACTTGTGTTTCTACCTACTTCATTTTACTTTTGCATCATCTTAAAAATACTGAATTGTATTTATTACTGCTTGGTGCAACTCATTCTAAGCCTTTTGGTTTAAACACTTGGGCTTCGGACCAGTTGTCTTGCACTGAGAGGGTTTGTGGTATGCACTATTGTGGCAGAACAGGTAGCTTACATCCTTCTAGGTTGGGAACTGCTGATTGAGGGCTCAGTGTCTGTTATTCTAAAAGTGTATTAATTCTGGTTTAAGCACTTGGGCTTTCAGGCCAGTTATTTTACATTAAGAGGGTTCGTGGTCTGCACTCTTGTGGGAGGAGAGGCTGGACTCTGCCCTTCTGAGCTGGGAATTTTTGGTTAAAGGCTTATAGTGCATGCATATCTGAACTGCTTCTTACTGAAGTTGGTGCGCCTTGTTTGCTGTGGCATAGACTGGATTCGGGCCTGCTGGATCTAGCGTTGTTTGTGTAACTTGAGCACTAATCCAGACATTCTCCAAAGTATTCAATTGTATTTATTACTGCTTGGTTGTAACTTGATTAAAGTGTAGCTATCATTCTAAGTCTTTTGGATTAAGCACTTGGGCTTCAGACCAGTTGTTTTACATTAGGAAGGTTTGTGGCAAGCACTGTGGTGGCAGGACAGGTAGCTTTCATCCTTCTAAGTTGGGAACTGCTGATTGAGAGCCCAGTGTCCAAGTGTATTAGTTCTGGTTTAGGCACTTGGACTTCAGGCCAGTTATTTTACATTAAGAAGGTTCGTGGTCTGCACTCTTGTGGGAGAAGAGGCTGGACTCTGCCCTTCTGAGCTGGGAATTTCTGGTTAAAGGTTTATAGTGCCTGAATATTTGAACTGTATCTTACTGAAATTGGTACACCTTGTTTGCTCTAGCATAGACTAGATCCAGGCCTGCTGAATCTAGCTTTGTTTATATGCTTGTTGTTTGTTTGCTTGTTATTTCCTGGAAGCTAATTCCACCTAATACGCTTCTCAGTGCTTCTGTGGATCACTAGTGATATCTGCATTGCTTACTGTACTTATTTCCTTGTTTCACTTGAAAGAAAGTTACTGTTTGTCATTTTGCATTTAGTTACTTGTAACACATTGCACTCAAGTTACCTGGCACTTGCTCACTAAAGCAATTATATAAGTCAGCACTAAAAATTAAAAGCACTACACCCTCACTTCCCACTGGCCCTTGTTTTCAATTATTAAGGAATTCCCAATATTATTCTAGCATGTCCAAAGGTCAGTTGTCAATCTCCTCTCTGGTCCAGCTGGTGAATCTGGGAATCTTGAGGCAATGTTATAACTGCCTCATGTACACAGACAACCCTCTCCTCCTCCCACATAACACAAATACTTGCGAGAGATGCAGCTATTTAGCCAAACTGGAAGCTGAGCTCTCTCAACTCAGGACTGGCAAGACCAGACAGGAGGAGAAGGCAACTACACACACCACAAAACCAGCCTCACATAATGCTACCACACCACTGAATCAAACACATAAACACACAAAGACATACTCGGAGGCTCTGAGTAAAATTTACCTAAACAGCAGAGGCCTCCAAAGCAGACACCCAAACAACTGCTACCTCAAGACACCCCACAAGCAACACACAAACCACAAAAGCAGTGTGCAAAGCAGTCACAGCCCTTAAGGCCAAATACAACACCAAACATACTTGTCATAGGTGACTCCATAGTCAGACACACTGACGTCCCACTCACCAGGCTGAACAAGGAGAGGGTCACAGTAAGCTGCCTATCAGGTGCTAGAATCCGCCACATAACACAAGCACTGGTCACTCCACGGCAAGTACAAATATGACACAGTCATTGTCCATGCTGGTGTGAACGACCTGAGACGCACCTCCTGCACTACATGAAAAGAGACATAGAGGAGCTCTCTGATTATGTAGCCCAGGCAGGTATGACCCTAACCCTGAGCAGTATCCTTCCTTCACCAAGAATGATGCCACAATATAGAGACAAGATGATCAGCTTTAACAATTGGCTTAATGTCTGGTGTCATTCAAAGGGGATCCAGTGTCTGTCTGCCTGGGATGACATGCTTGACAAGCCACGCTGATTCGCAAGGGACGGCTTGCACCTGTCACCCCTGGGATTCCGGATATTGGCTAAGGCTCTTGCCACCCCCATAGTGCCTTTTGTAGGCAAGGCTCAAATTCTAAACCTACCACCCTAGAAAACAAAAATGGAAAGAAACTGAGGGTAATGCTGCTCAATGCCAGAAGTCTAAATCTCAAAATGCACGCACTCGAGGCCCTTCTCAGTATGGAGAACATCGATGTCTGTGCTGTAACTGAAACCTGGTTCAAGGCTCCTGAGACCACCCCGGCACTATTAGGTTTTACCTCATATCATGCATTCCGGCCCGAAAACCCAGACCACACCACAAAAGGAGGGGGTGTATCCATATTCATAAAGGATACCCACACCTCCAGGTTGGTGGCAACGCACAAAGCTTTGTAAACCATCCAGGTGCAACTAACCATAGGCAAAACTGCTCTACAAATTGTAGCATGCTACAGGCCACCCTCTCAAACTCAGGAACCCCACACAGCCTTCCTGAAGACACTGGAGGGTATAAATGTATCTCCAAACACCATCATATTGGGTGACTTCAACTACCCGAATATAGACTGGGAACATTACTCAAGCCCTAACTTTCTAGCCCAACGGTTCCTGGAGTTCATAAATTCAAATGCCATGGAACAGCTAGTCACTGTTCCCATGAGAAGAGAAAATATACTAGATCTCATTATCACAAACATGGGGACAAAATGCTCCACACCGGAAGTATATCCCTCATTGGTGAGATCTGATCATAAACTAATCTCACTGGAAATCCACATCCCGCCCCCACCCCAAACAAAAAAGACCACAGTGAAGAACTTCTCTAAAGCAAACTTCACACTACTCAAGACTGGTGTGGTATCCTTCAAGGCCCCTGAGACAGTGGAAACTACAACCCAAGCTGCGGAAGCCCTTACAAAGGCCTTCTATGAACACCTCCAGGACTGCATGGATCAGGCAATCCCAAATAAAACCAAGACTCTTTCCACAAAGGGCAAACGTCCAGTCTGGTGGACCCCAGCCATTAACAAACTTTACAATAAGAGGAGAAAGCTATTACATGATAGAACAAAATCCATAAAAGGAAAGTCACCCCTGATCATTATTAGTAAAAAATACGAGCACTCATAAAATCAACTAAGGCCAATTTTGAGAGAAAAATTGCCATGGATTCAAAGGACAATCATAAGGCCTTTTTCAGCTATGTTAGGAACCTGGGTGGAAACTCCCAGATATGCTCAGAATTAGTCCAAAATGATACAAAAATCACTGAACCCACAGACATTGCCAACATACTGGCAGACAGGTTCAGTGCAAACTTCACCCCCCTCTCCCCCCTAAAGGAGAGATAACTATCTCAGCGGATTGTAGCCTCCCAGACATCTCAAATGTGCAGGTGAAAGCTGCTCTCTCTAAAGCTAAAAACACAGCATCAATGGGACCGGATGGTGTCCCCAGCTGTGTGCTACACGAGCTAAATGAGGAATTATACCCGCACATAAGGCAGCTGTTTAATCTCAGCCTTACCACAGGATACGTGCCCAAGGAGTGGCATACGGCAACTGTGGTCCCACTCCACAAAGGCAGTGCCTCTACGGACCCTGGTAATTACTGCCCCATAAGCTTAACAAGTCTAGTCTGCAAAGCTATGGAGAGGATCATAATGGAGCTCATAAACAAAGATATAGGGGACTTGCAGACATTGGACCTGACCCAGTTTGGCTTCGTCAAGGGAAGATCATGCCTTTTGAACTTGTTTGACTTCTTCGAAACTATCACCAAGGCCATTGATGAGGGAAAGGCAGTCCATACAGCCTACCTTGACCTTGCAAAGGCTTTCGACACAATACCCCACTTGGGTATTGTAGAAAAACTTACCAGCTTAAATGTAAACCCATATGTCACAAGATGGGTTGCAAACTGGCTTAAGGACAGAACCCACAGGGTTAGAGTTGCTGGCGCTATGTCAGACTCCAAGCCGGTCACAAGTGGTGTCCCACAGGGCTCGGTCCTTGGCCCCTATTGTTCAGCATCTACTTCTCAGAAGTACAGGCCAACATGGGAGGACTTTGGCTGACAAAGTTTGCAGACGACTGCAAACTGGGCCATAGTGGAAAGTGCATCGGACATGGATATCCTTCAGAAGGGACTCACGGAAACAGATAGCTGGTGCCAGAGCCATGGCCTGAAGTTAAACGCCAAAAAATCTATAGTCATACCCTTTGCGAACAACAGGGTAACCCCAAGCTACCATATAGGTGGCAATCCACTAAGCACAGAAGAGGTTATCAGGGACCTGGGGACCCAGGTTGACAGTGGCCTTTCTTTTGACACTCACGTTGCTAAAGTGGTTAGAAAGACCTTCTACATTGCCCACCTGATCATGAAGGGATTCACATCCAGATCTAGTGAGGTCATTGTTCCCCTGTACTCTTCACTTATCAGACCAATGATCAAGTACAATGCCCCATTCGGGATGTATCTCGCCCGACATCTGCAGCAATTGGAGAGACCCCAAAAGTTTCTCACCAAAAGGATAAAGGGACTCAAAATCTGTCATATGCTGCCAGATTGAAGAAACTCCAGCTCTATTCAGTCGCATACCGTCTGCTCAGAGGTGACGTGCCTGACATACAAGGCGATGTCCAACCCAGAATTAATGGACATGCTCCACCTCAAAAAATGCAAATCCACCAAAACCACTAGAGCAAGTGACTTAAACCTTAGCATGGATATAAATAGGACATGCTGGAGGGATAGATTTATCACTCAGAGACTCCCTATGCTGTGGAATAGAGTCCCGGTCCATGTGAGGCTGAGCACCTCGCTGGCTCTGTTCAAGAGAAATCTTGACCTGTGGATGGGAGATCGTAGGTTTACCCCGGGAATCATCTCTGTGTCACTGCTGGACAGAGGCACAACAAACTAATGGGTACAGTATTTTTCATATAAGGGTGGCGTAAGCCACAAAATTGGCTAGGCTTATAAATGCCTTGGGGCAGATAGCCTAGTATAAACCTATGAACCTATGAACCTAATACCTGGATGTTCTTCTTAGTATTGATGAGGGTGCATTTAGATCTACTGTTTATAGAAAACCCACGTTTTCCAATAGTTACATACATTTCAATAGCTCACACCCTATGCACCAAAAAAGAGGCATAATAAAAGGCCAACTGGTTAGGATATCACGCATGACATCAAACGACGATGATTTCCAGTTGGAATGCTGTAAACTTTTCCAAATGTTTCGTGATAGGGGTTACCCCGATTAATTTGTACATGCCATTGGGGAACAAATTAAAGAAGGTAGAAACAATAGATTTAGACCTATTTTAGGTTTGGGACAAGCTGAAAACATTTCTAACAGAATGAATAACCAGTTGGATTTTAAAAAAGCTTTAATTATGGAGTTTAGTGTTGATTCTGGTGCCATTAGGGACATTATCTCAAACGAATGGGAAACCTTTAAAGATATCACAGATTTAGAAAATTTACATGGTAAAAACATCACGACAGTTTTTCAAAAGGGGAAAATGTAAAAAATCTTTTAGAAATAGGCTCTTCTTTGTATAATACTTCTAATTAGCGCAAGGGTACTTATAGATGTGGGTCGTGTGCACAATGCCCACATATAGTGCATAATGAGGAAATATTCCTCCCAGCAAGAAATAAGATTATTAAGGCTACTGCATACTTTAATTGTAATAGTCATGGAGTTGTTTATTTGACTATTTGTTTGAAATGTTCAGCATATTACATGGGCAAGACTGAGCGTACGCTCAAACGAAGAATTTACGAGCATTTGTATGAAATACAAAAACAAAACAATACAAATGCTCTGTTTAGACACATTTCAGTATGCCCTACAGCTAAATATCAGTTCTTTGTCTTGGAAAGCATTGTTAGAGACCCCAGGGGTGGACCATGGTAAATGAAATTAGAACATAGAGAGACCCACTGGCAGATCTTTTTGGAATCAAATAAGGAACCCGGTTTGAATGATTACATATCCATCAAACCCCTATTAAAGTTAAAAGCTATTAGTATATAGGTTGTAATTTATAGATTTTATACAACTTTTTAATATACTATAATATATTTTTATTTAGGGTTTTACATTGGAAAGTATATTTATATATACATGTATTAAATATATATGCTTTTTTGCTAGAAATTATTTTAGATATGCATATATTATACAGGTTTTTAACTTTCACAGTGTTGCTTGTTTCTTTAACATTTAATTAGATTTAATTAGAGAATCTATTAACTTTTGTATATAAACTGCTGGCTTATTCCTTGGTAGTGTCTGATGAAGTTACATTGAGTGACGAAAACGTGTTTTATTTGGAAGTTATCCGCGTTAAATAAACCTGTGATTTACTACATCTTCGGATTTCTTGGATATTTATTGGTGTTCCACCTCCTCTGCCACTGGTATTTTTTATTGTTTAGTGACTTAATTCCTAAATGATTTGCCAGAAAACCACACATTTTATGAGGAACAAACCAAAAATAAGAAGCAAAAATCTATTCAGTCTGTCAAAATATGGACATTTGAGAGGTATAGTTCAGCCGGGGCTGTCTTAGAGTTTGCCGCCCTTCCCCCTCACAAAATCATGGTCGAATGGAGCCTCCCCCCTGCAGCCATTCCAATGAACCATTACTTGGCTATTTCACCCAATTTACCATAAACACTAATGTGCATACTGCTTTACTTTTACAATGATTTGGACTTAATTTGAAAGTTTTATTTTGCATTTTCCAACACAAACACTAAGACATCTGCTAAACAAAGCAATGCAGTCTCAATATGAAAACAGACTTAGCATTAAAACTTCTCTGCCCTTGAAACTCACATTCATTGAAACAGCATTGAAACCCACATTCAAAGTGGCAGATAAAGATTAACTTTGGGCTGTTTTCAAATGATAGGCCCCTTGCACACAAAACATACACGTGCTATTTGATACACCTCCTGATTGTATTAAATTATATTCCTTTTACAATACAGTACAGTTGTTAGAGGACGTTTTAAATGTATTGTTTTGAACATTTTTCCAGTAAACAATGAAACAAAATGCATGCACCAATAATGACAAAACTGCCCAATTCAGATCATTTTTCCAGTAAACAATGAAACAAAATGCATGCATCAATAATGACAAAACTGCCCAATTCAGAACATTTCCATCATAAAAGTCTACTCAAACATCTACAGTCCACCAGTATCAATAAATATGCACAATCTCTGAAGTAGTAAAAGTCATCTAAATAATTCCACATTAAAGAAATCTGCAACTAATGAAGAAGTTGTTTCTAGCAAACAACTTTATATTTCATTGTTTCATCTACAAATAAAGTGCCTTTTGCCCTTGAGGAATAACTTGCCTATGTTGCATTAAAAAAAATGATAAGCTAGTAATATTGCAATAGGAAATGGATGGCAAACTGATAACAGGTTCATAGTTACTAGGTATCTTCACCAAAAAGCACTGTAGCATCCACCTCCTTTACAATATACCACAGTATCAGCAATGCAGCTACCTACTGTGGGAGTAGAACCCACAGCCTTCTGCATCAAAAGCAAGTACACTACTGCTTGTGCTATTAACAATGAAATTGGACTCAGCATAAGCAGCACTAAACATTTTTTTTCCCTGCAGCTCTCAGATTCTTGTAAAATCTACTTGACACTCAGCTGTATCTCTGAACTCTGCAGCACAAGAAATCTGGAAAAAGCCAAAATGTATTGGGGGGGGGGGCAAAAGCCCAAAAACCAGGGACACATTTTAAACATTGCTTGTATAATGTTGGAAAGTTGCTAGAATAAAATGCTGTGCTATCACCATACATTTTACTGCCAAGTATTGAACTCAGGACCCTGTGCAAAACAGTCAGAGCAACATACCACTATGTCAACTCTTCTGTTTTTGAAAGAAGGGAAGACTGAAACTTAAATGTCTACCACTTAGAGAATTCAGTTCTCACCATAGCTTCCAACCTCTTACCACAAAACACCTGAACAAAGCCAATAATGGAGGAATGCAGCCCCCAAACATATTCAGTGAATTCAGTTCTTACCATAGCTCTCAACCTCTTAGCAAAAAAACATGTAGACAAAGCCAGTAATGGGGGAATACAGCCCCTAAACATATTCAGTGAATTCAGTTCTCACCATAGCTCTCAACCTTATCACAAAAAACCTGGACAAAGCCAATAATGGGGGAATACAGTCCCAAAAATAGGGACAAATTTCAAATACCCATGTTATAAACTTAGAAAATTGCTAGAATAAAATGTTTTGTGTTACCATGTACTTTCTGAAGAATATGAAGTCTGAAATTCAAATGCCTGTTATTTTTATTTATTTAATATTTGTTAACCAGGAAAGTCTGACTTGGAACAAAAGCCAGTTTTCAGCAGCGGCCCAGAAAGAAACATCCGAGACATATATCTTTGTAAGATGAGAAAACATGCAGCCTCCAAACAGAAGGCACTCCAGCCAAGAATCAAACTAGAGAACCTGCGGCTGCCAGGCAACAATGCTACCAGTGCACCAGTGCACTACTGCTTGATTGTGTAAGGTAACAAAAATACAGGAACCACAGATTTTATGAGGAACAGAGCAGAACAAATATGAAGCAAAAATCTGCAAATTTTGTTTTTACAAATGGTGGTGGGTAGGGAATTCAGGTCCTTGCCACCTGCAACCAAGGTGCA
Organism: Protopterus annectens; assembly: GCF_019279795.1. Lineage (NCBI taxonomy): Eukaryota > Metazoa > Chordata > Ceratodontiformes > Protopteridae > Protopterus > Protopterus annectens. The sequence goes on from NC_056725.1 coordinate 1,608,504,890, forward strand.
GGGTTCAAGCCTGAGGTATTCTATACCCACCACCATGTGTTCTCTCTAGCCACCCTTATACAGCAATTGGGGCATTTCACACACAATTTAGCTCACTTCCTAGTATAACTGAAAAGATGTGGTAGGTAGGATGACATTTAAGATGCAGAAAAAAAGGTGCAGAGTTATACTGAAATGACACCAGCCATACCAAGAGCACAAAATGTCTGAAATGGAGTATAATATTTAGAAAACTACATGCAAGAAGTGTCAGAACAAAGTTAGCTGCTAAAATAAACAGCTTTAGGGCAATTAAATACAAGGAATTTTGTTTATCCAAGCAACTCTTCCCCATGACTTTCATTGAATATGGGCCAGTAAATTCATTGTTATTGTAATCTCTTAATTGAAGGATGAACACACTGGATGTGTAGCTTATGCCACAGTATTTGAATGTGATGCATTTAATGAATTATGCTGCTGTACTGAGCATGCATTTTTTTACTAAATACATTTCCAGCAAATATTCTCAAGAGAAAGTACAAAAAGTTACATAGAGATATCAGAGAGTATGATGAGGGATGCCAGTACCCTGTTCCACCTTCTAGTCATTTTCCATTTTACAAAACACATAATCATGTCTCTGGTCTGGACCCATCACCCCAGGATGACGGATATGACAGGGAGAGGGTTGAGGATCAGGGACAGGAACCACTCCCTAGGAGATCTGAAAGGATACGCAATCAGCGTAAATTACATCATGAGCAGCCTTTTTCCCCCAACCGCCATCATTACAGGGAGGGAACGAGGTACAACAGGAACAATTATCAAATTCAAGCTCAGTTTTGGGAATAGATATGATAGAACCTTGCAACGATGTTGGTATTGATTCTAATTACCATGTTTGTAATAGGGAAGGTTATACCATTTATAATTACAGTAATTTAGATATTTCTGATACTTATTTTGATTTATTTACTAAAGGATTTAAATATGTACCTTATAGAAACAGTAATGTTACTCAGGTTATCATGGATTTAAAACTTTTCATTAGAAAGCTTAATGTTGAAAATTTATTGGGAAATGGGGAATTTTCCAATACTAATTATTTGCATAGACCCAGTACATTCAACCCTCCACTACATCCACAACTTAAAAATTTGGAGATTAGGATGGAGCAGAAAATCAGGAATTATTTTAGAAATGCTAGATATTCCCCTAATTTAACTGTTTCTGAAAGTTCCTTGTTACATGAACTTTGATATGATACCAATATTAGAGTTATGGAGCCAGATAAAGGGGGTGGTACAGTTATCATGGACAAAGTTATTTATGACGGCAAAATGTATACTATATTAAACAATGAGTCCAGATACTGTATAGTATCACTTAATGAAATAAATATTGCCTATAGAAAGATTAATCTAGCTATAAAAGATTTATTAGATCAAGGAGTTATTGATTACAGCACTTATATCTTTCTAGACAATTCTCATCCTAGGGTACCCTCAATATTTGGGGTACCCAAGGTACACAAAGATATCCATGACCCCCCTTTAAGACCCATTGTGGCGGCCCAGGGATCTAAGATTTCCCCTTTATCAAAATTCCTAGATTGGAAATTTAAAAACTTATGGCCTAAGGCCAGTTACTTATTAAAGGATTCTTGGGAATTTTGAGACAGTTACTCCTGAGCTTCTTGTTCCAAATTTAAAATTCTTGCCCATAGATGTTGTGGATTTGTTTTCAGTGATACCACATGAAACAGGTTTACTATGGTTGGAAGAAGCTCTTACATCTTGTCCTAAGGCTAGCTATAATGACATTTTTGTCATTTTGGAACTGATGGAAGTAGTATTACATCATAATTTTATGTACTTCGCAGGTGAATATTATAAACAGACTTCAGGTGTCGCTATGGGGGCAAATTGTGCCCCCCACTTATGCAGACATCATCCTTTCTGTTTGGGAGAGCAAATATGTACTCAATAGCCCTTTCAAGGAACATTGGGTAGCTTATTTCAGATTCTTGGATGATATCTGCATCTTTTGGACAGGACCTGAAAGTACTATCAAGGATTTTATGGAATATCTAGCTTCCACTACGGATTTTCTTACTTTCACCTATCATATACATGAAGGGAACCTCAGCTTTGGCCGGCAAACAACTTGGTTATATTCAACTGGACGTATAAGAGAATTTAAGTACCTTTATCTGCACTTTTTAAAAAATATATATATATATATATACGGTATTTAACTTGATTTAAACTGTGTTGAAGGAATATTAACTGAACTGGCAGTTTTTCTGCTCTTTTGCTCTTTAGTATCTTGAACAGAAGCTAGTGTTTGCTGAATTTTGTTATTTGCTAGTAATTACAGGTGTGGGGGTAGCCACATTCTTTGATTTCCTGTCATTGCCTAGTTAAGTGGTGCATTGTGAAGTATTTTCTGCTTAAAAACCTCAGCTTTGGCCGGCTAAAAACTTGGTTATATTCAACTGGACGTATAAGAGAATTTAAGTACCTTTATCTGCACTTAAAAATATATATATATATATATATATATATATATATATATATACGGTATTTAATTTGATTTAAACTGTGTTGAAGGAATTTTAACTGAACTGGCAGTTTTTCTGCTCTTCTGCTCTTTAGTAACTTGAACAGAAGCTAGTGTTTGCTGAATTTTGTTATTTGCTAGTAATTACAGGTGTGGGGGTAGCCACATTCTTTGATTTCCTGTCCTTGCCTAGTTAAGTGGTGAATTGTGAAGTATTTTCTGCTTAAAAACTCAGCTTTGGCCAGCTAACAACTTGGTTATATTCAACTGGACGTATAAGAGAATTTAAGTACCTTTATCTGCACTTTAAAAAAAATATATATACGGTATTTAATTTGATTTAAACTGTGTTGAAGGAATTTTAACTGAACTGGCAGTTTTTCTGCTCTTCTGCTCTTTAGTAACTTGAACAGAAGCTAGTGTTTGCTGAATTTTGTTATTTTCTAGTAATTACAGGTGTGGGGGTAGCCACATTCTTTGATTTCCTGTCCTTGCCTAGTAAAGTGGTGCATTGTGAAGTATTTTCTGTTAAAAAACCTCAGCTTTGGCCGGCTAACAACTTGGTTATATTCAACTGGACGTATAAGAGAATTTAGGTACCTTTATCTGCACTTTAAAAAAATATATATATATATATATATATATATACGGTATTTAATTTGATTTAAACTGTGTTGAAGGAATTTTAACTGAACTGGCAGTTTTTCCTGCTCTTCTGCTCTTTAGTAACTTGAACAGAAGCTAGTGTTTGCTGAATTTTGTTATTTGCTAGTAATTACAGGTGTGGGGGTAGCCACATTCTTTGATTTCCTATCCTTGCCTAGTTAAGTGGTGCATTGTGAAGTATTTTCTGCTTAAAAACCTCAGCTTTGGCCGGCTAACAACTTGGTTATATTCAACTGGACGTATAAGAGAATTTAAGTACCTTTATCTGCACTTTTAAAAAAAAAAAAATATATATATATATATATATATATATATATATATACGGTATTTAATTTGATTTAAACTGTGTTGAAGGAATTTTAACTGAACTGGCAGTTTTTCTGCTCTTCTGCTCTTTAGTAACTTGAACAGAAGCTAGTGTTTGCTGAATTTTGTTATTTGCTAGTAATTACAGGTGTGGGGGTAGCTACATTCTTTGATTTCCTGTCCTTGCCTAGTTAAGTGGTGCATTGTGAAGTATTTTCTGCTTAAAAACCTCAGCTTTGGCCGGCTAACAACTTGGTTATATTCAACTGGACGTATAAGAGAATTTAAGTACCTTTATCTGCACTTTAAAAAAATATATATATACGGTATTTAATTTGATTTAAACTGTGTTGAAGGAATTTTAACTGAACTGGCAGTTTTTCTGCTCTTCAGTTATTCACACCCACCCTCCCTGGTTTTGTTTTGGTCTTAGTGGCCTTGAAACTGCCTGCCCCTCAGCCTGCCTCTGGGCTCATCTCATTTGCTCACTCAACTGAGTGCAGTGAGATCATAATCTGATTTCAGGCACTCCTACTGTGTACAAAGAGAGCATCTGGGAAACAGACAAAAAAAAATTAAGCTCATTTCCTGCCTTTCCTGTTAAGTGGTATAGACTATTTGTAGGCTTCTGAGCCCCCAAGCACTTCTGTGTTTGAGGGAAGCCTTCTAGCTTGTTTTTTTTCTTATAACTAGCCAGTTTTCTAGTTTCAGCTCTCAAATCTGTTTCTTTGATCTCAGCACTTGTTCAGATAAAAAAAAAAAAAAAAAAAAAAAAGAATTTTCATCTGCTTTTACTGTACTTGTGTTTCTACCTACTTCATTTTACTTTTGCATCATCTTAAAAATACTCAGTTGTATTTATTACTGCTTGGTGCAACTCATTCTAAGCCTTTTGGTTTAAACACTTGGGCTTCGGACCAGTTGTCTTGCACTGATAGGGTTTGTGGTCTGCACTATTGTGGCAGAACAGGTAGCTTACATCCTTCTAGGTTGGGAACTGCTGATTGAGGGCTCAGTGTCTGTTATTCTAAAAGTGTATTAATTCTGGTTTAAGCACTTGGGCTTTCAGGCCAGTTATTTTACATTAAGAGGGTTCGTGGTCTGCACTCTTGTGGGAGGAGAGGCTGGACTCTGCCCTTCTGAGCTGGGAATTTCTGGTTAAAGGCTTATAGTGCATGCATATCTGAACTGCTTCTTACTGAAGTTGGTGCGCCTTGTTTGCTGTGGCATAGACTGGATTCGGGCCTGCTGGATCTAGCGTTGTTTGTGTAACTTGAGCACTAATCCAGACATTCTCCAAAGTATTCAATTGTATTTATTACTGCTTGGTTGTAACTTGATTAAAGTGTAGCTATCATTCTAAGTCTTTTGGATTAAGCACTTGGGCTTCAGACCAGTTGTTTTACATTAGGAAGGTTTGTGGCAAGCTCTGTGGTGGCAGGACAGGTAGCTTTCATCCTTCTAAGTTGGGAACTGCTGATTGAGAGCCCAGTGTCCAAGTGTATTAGTTCTGGTTTAGGCACTTGGGCTTCAGGCCAGTTATTTTACATTAAGAAGGTTCGTGGTCTGCACTCTTGTGGGAGAAGAGGCTGGACTCTGCCCCTCTGAGCTGGGAATTTCTGGTTAAAGGTTTATAGTGCCTGAATATTTGAACTGTATCTTACTGAAATTGGTACACCTTGTTTGCTCTAGCACAGACTAGATCCAGGCCTGCTGAATCTAGCTTTGTTTATATGCTTGTTGTTTGTTTGCTTGTTATTTCCCTGGAAGCTAATTCCACCTAATACGCGGCTTCTCAGTGCTTCTGTGGATCACTAGTGATATCTGCATTGCTTACTGTACTTATTTCCTTGTTTCACTTGAAAGAAAGTTACTGTTTGTCGTTTTTGCATTTAGTTACTTGTAACACATTGCACTCAAGTTACCTGGCACTTGCTCACTAAAGCAATTATATTATATAAGTCAGCACTAAAAATTAAAAGCACTACACCCTCACTTCCCACTGGCCCTTGTTTTCAATTATTAAGGAATTCCCAATATTATTCTAGCATGTCCAAAGGTCAGTTGTCAATCTCCTCTCCGGTCCAGCTGGTGAATCTGGGAATCTTGAGGCAATGTTATAACTGCCTCATGTACACAGACAACCCTCTCCTCCTCCCACATAACACAGATACTTGCGAGAGATGCAGCTATTTAGCCAAACTGGAAGCTGAGCTCTCTCAACTCAGGACTGGCAAGACCAGACAGGAGGAGAAGGCAACTACACACACCACAAAACCAGCCTCACATAATGCTACCACACCACTGAATCAAACACATAAACACACAAAGAAATACTCGGAGGCTCTGAGTAAAAATTTACCTAAACAGCAGAGGCCTCCAAAGCAAATACCCAAACAACTGCTACCTCAAGACACCCCACAAGCAACACACAAACCACAAAAGCAGTGTGCAAAGCAGTCACAGCCCTTAAGGCCAAATACAACACCAAACATACTTGTCATAGGTGACTCCATAGTCAGACACACTGACGTCCCACTCACCAGGCTGAACAAGGAGAGGGTCACAGTAAGCTGCCTATCAGGTGCTAGAATCCGCCACATAACACAAGCACTCGGGTCACTCCACGGCAAGTACAAATATGACACAGTCATTGTCCATGCTGGTGTGAACGACCTGAGACGTACCTCCCTGCACTACATGAAAAGAGACATAGAGGAGCTCTCTGATTATGTAGCCCAGGCAGGTATGACCCTAACCCTGAGCAGTATCCTTCCTTCACCAAGAATGATGCCACAATATAGAGACAAGATGATCAGCTTTAACAATTGGCTTAATGTCTGGTGTCATTCAAAGGGGATCCAGTGTCTGTCTGCCTGGGATGACATGCTTGACAAGCCACGCTGATTCGCAAGGAATGGCTTGCACCTGTCACCCCTGGGATTCCGGATATTGGCTAAGGCTCTTGCCACCCCCATAGTGCCTTTTGTAGGCAAGGCTCAAATTCTAAACCTACCACCCTAGAAAACAAAAATGGAAAGAAACTGAGGGTAATGCTGCTCAATGCCAGAAGTCTAAATCTCAAAATGCACGCACTCGAGGCCCTTCTCAGTATGGAGAACATCGATGTCTGTGCTGTAACTGAAACCTGGTTCAAGGCTCCTGAGACCACCCCGGCACTATTAGGTTTTACCTCATATCATGCATTCCGGCCCGAAAACCCAGACCACACCACAAAGGAGGGTGTATCCATATTCATAAAGGATACCCACACCTCCAGGTTGGTGGCAACGCACAAAGCTTTGTAAACCATCCAGGTGCAACTAACCATAGGCAAAACTGCTCTACAAATTGTAGCATGCTACAGGCCACCCTCTCAAACTCAGGAACCCCACACAGCCTTCCTGAAGACACTGGAGGGTATAAATGTATCTCCAAACACCATCATATTGGGTGACTTCAACTACCCGAATATAGACTGGGAACATTACTCAAGCCCTAACTTTCTAGCCCAACGGTTCCTGGAGTTCATAAATTAAATGCCATGGAACAGCTAGTCACTGTTCCCATGAGAAGAGAAAATATACTAGATCTCATTATCACAAACATGGGGACAAAATGCTCCACACCGAAGTATATCCCTCATTGGTGAGATCTGATCATAAACTAATCTCACTGGAAATCCACATCCCGCCCCACCCCAAACAAAAAAGACCACAGTGAAGAACTTCTCTAAAGCAAACTTCACACTACTCAAGACTGGTGTGGTATCCTTCAAGGCCCCTGAGACAGTGGAAACTACAACCCAAGCTGCGGAAGCCCTTACAAATGCCTTCTATGAACACCTCCAGGACTGCATGGATCAGGCAATCCCAAATAAAACCAAGACTCTTTCCGCAAAGGGCAAACGTCCAGTCTGGTGGACCCAAGCCATTAACAAACTTTACAATAAGAGGAGAAAGCTATTACATGATAGCACAAAATCCATAAAAGGAAAGTCACCCCTGATCATTATTAGTAAAAAAATACGAGCACTCATAAAGTCAACTAAGGCCAATTTTGAGAGAAAAATTGCCATGGATTCAAAGGACAATCATAAGGCCTTTTTCAGCTATGTTAGGAACCTGGGTGGAAACTCCCAGATATGCTCAGAATTAGTCCAAAATGATACAAAAATCACTGAACCCACAGACATTGCCAACATACTGGCAGACAGGTTCAGTGCAAACTTCACCCCCCCCCCCTAAAGGAGAGATAACTATCCCAGCGGATTGTAGCCTCCCAGACATCTCAAATGTGCAGGTGAAAGCTGCTCTCTCTAAAGCTAAAAACACAGCATCAATGGGACCGGATGGTGTCCCCAGCTGTGTGCCACACGAGCTAAATGAGGAATTAAACCCGCACATAAAGCAGCTGTTTAATCTCAGCCTTACCACAGGATACGTGCCCAAGGAGTGGCATACGGCAACTGTGGTCCCACTCCACAAAGGCAGTGCCTCTATGGACCCTGGTAATTACTGCCCCATAAGCTTAACAAGTCTAGTCTGCAAAGCTATGGAGAGGATCATAATGGAGCTCATAAACAAAGATATAGGGGACTTGCAGACATTGGACCCGACCCAGTTTGGCTTCGTCAAGGGAAGATCATGCCTTTTGAACTTGTTCAACTTCTTCGAAACTATCACCAAGGCCATTGATGAGGGAAAGGCAGTCCATACAGCCTAGCTTGACCTTGCAAAGGCTTTCAACACAATACCCCACTTGGGTATTGTAGAAAAACTTACCAGCTTAAATGTATACCCATATGTCACAAGATGGGTTGCAAACTGGCTTAAGGACAGAACCCACAGGGTTAGAGTTGCTGGCGCTATGTCAGACTCCAAGCCGGTCACAAGTGGTGTCCCACAGGGCTCGGTCCTTGGCCCCCTATTGTTCGGCATCTACTTCTCAGAAGTACAGGCCAACATGGGAGGACTTTGGCTGACAAAGTTTGCAGACGACTGCAAACTGGGCCATAGTGGAAAGTGCATCGGACATGGATATCCTTCAGAAGGGACTCACGGAAACAGATAGCTGGTGCCAGAGCCATGGCCTGAAGTTAAACGCCAAAAAATGTATAGTCATACCCTTTGGGAAAAACAAGGTAACCCCAAGCTACCATATAGGTGGCAATCCACTAAGTACAGAAGAGGTTATCAGGGACCTGGGGACCCAGGTTGACAGTAGCCTTTCTTTTGACACTCACATTGCTAAAGTGGTTAGAAAGACCTTCTACATTGCCCACCTGATCATGAAGGGATTCACATCCAGATCTAGTGAGGTCATTGTTCCCCTGTACTCTTCACTTATCAGACCAATGATCAAGTACAATGCCCCATTCGGGATGTATCTCGCCCGACATCTGCAGCAATTGGAGAGACCCCAAAAGTTTCTCACCAAAAGGATAAAGGGACTCCAAAATCTGTCATATGCTGCCAGATTGAAGAAACTCCAGCTCTATTCAGTCGCATACCGTCTGCTCAGAGGTGACGTGCCTGACATACAAGGCGATGTCCAACCCAGAATTAATGGACATGCTCCACCTCAAAAAATGCAAATCCACCAAAACCACTAGAGCAAGTGACTTAAACCTTAGCACGGATATAAATAGGACGTGCTGGAGGGATAGATTTATCACTCAGAGACTCCCTATGCTGTGGAATAGAGTCCCGGTCCATGTGAGGCTGAGCACCTCGCTGGCTCTGTTCAAGAGAAATCTTGACCTGTGGATGGGAGATCGTAGGTTTACCCCGGGAATCATCTCTGTGTCACTGCTGGACAGAGGCACAACAAACTAATGGGTACAGTATTTTTTCATATAAGGGGTGGTGTAAGCCACAAAAATTCGGGCTAGGCTTATAAATGCCTTGGGGCAGATAGCCTAGTATAAACCTATGAACCTATGAACCTAATACCTGGATGTTCTTCTTAGTATTGATGAGGGTGGATTTAGATCTACTGTTTATAGAAAACCCACGTTTTCCAATAGTTACATCCATTTCAATAGTTCACACCCTATGCATCAAAAAGAGGCATAATAAAAGGCCAACTGGTTAGGATATCACGCATGACATCAAACGATGATGATTTCCAGTTGGAATGCTGTAAACTTTTCCAAATGTTTCGTGATAGGGGTTACCCCGATGAATTTGTACATGCCATTGGGGAACAAGTTAAAGAAGGTAGAAACAATAGATTTAGACCTATTTTAGGTTTGGGACAAGCTGAAAACATTTCTAACAGAATGAATAACCAGTTGGATTTTAAAAAAGCTTTCATTATGGAGTTTAGTGTTGATTCTGGTGCCATTAGGGACATTATCTCAAACGAATGGGAAACCTTTAAAGATATCACAGATTTAGAAAATTTACATGGTAAAAACATCACGACAGTTTTTCGAAAGGGGAAAATGTAAAAAATCTTTTAGAAATAGACTCTTCTTTGTATAATACTTCTAATAAGCGCAAGGGTACTTATAGATGTGGGTCGTGTGCACAATGCCCACATATAGTGCATAATGAGGAAATATTCCTCCCAGCAAGAAATAAGATTATTAAGGCTACTGCATACTTTAATTGTAATAGTCATGGAGTTGTTTATTTGACTATTTGTTTGAAATGTTCAGCATATTACGTGGGCAAGACTGAGCGTACGCTCAAACGAAGAATTTACGAGCATTTGTATGAAATACAAAAACAAAACAATACAAATGCTCTGTTTAGACACATTTCAGTATGCCCTACAGTTAAATATCAGTTCTTTGTCTTGGAAAGCATTGTTAGAGACCCCAGGGGTGGACCATGGTAAATGAAATTAGAACATAGAGAGACCCACTGGCAGATCTTTTTGGAATCAAATAAGGAACCCGGTTTGAATGATTACATATCCATCAAACCCCTATTAAAGTTAAAAGCTATTAGTATATAGGTTGTAATTTATAGATTTTATACAACTTTTTAATATACTATAATATATTTTTATTTAGGGTTTTACATTGGAAAGTATATTTATATATACATGTATTAAATATATATGCTTTTTTGCTAGAAATTATTTTAGATATGCATATATTATACAGGTTTTTAACTTTCACAGTGTTGCTTGTTTCTTTAACATTTAATTAGATTTAATTAGAGAATCTATTAACTTTTGTATATAAACTGCTGGCTTATTCCTTGGTAGTGTCTGATGAAGTTACATTGAGTGACGAAAACGTGTTTTATTTGGAAGTTATCCGCGTTAAATAAACCTGTGTTTTACTACATCTTCGGATTTCTTGGATATTTATTGGTGTTCCACCTCCTTTGCCACTGGTATTTCTTATTGTTTAGTGACTTAATTCCTAAATGATTTGCCAGAAAACCACACATTTTATGAGGAACAAACCAAAAATAAGAAGCAAAAATCTATTCAGTCTGTCAAAATATGGACATTTGAGAGGTATAGTTCAGCCTGGGCTGTCTTAGAGTTTGCCGCCCTTCCCCCTCACAAAATCATGGTCGAATGGAGCCTCCCCCCTGCAGCCATTCCAATGAACCATTACTTGGCTATTTCACCCGATTTACCATAAACACTAATGTGCATACTGCTTTACTTTTACAATGATTTGGACTTAATTTGAAAGTTTTATTTTGCATTTTCCAACACAAACACTAAGACATCTGCTAAACAAAGCAATGCAGTCTCAATATGAAAACAGACTTAGCATTAAAACTTCTCTGCCCTTGAAACTCACATTCATTGAAACAGCATTGAAACCCACATTCAAAGTGGCAGATAAAGATTAACTTTGGGCTGTTTTCAAATGATAGGCCCCTTGCACACAAAACATACACGTGCTATTTGATACACCTTTCTGATTGTATTAAATTATATTCCTTTTACAATACAGTACAGTTGTTAGAGGACGTTTTAAATGTATTGTTTTGAACATTTTTCCAGTAAACAATGAAACAAAATGCATGCACCAATAATGACAAAACTGCCCAATTCAGATCATTTTTCCAGTAAACAATGAAACAAAATGCATGCATCAATAATGACAAAACTGCCCAATTCAGAACATTTCCATCATAAAAGTCTACTCAAACATCTACAGTCCACCAGTATCAATAAATATGCACAATCTCTGAAGTAGTAAAAGTCATCTAAATAATTCCACATTAAAGAAATCTGCAACTAATGAAGAAGTTGTTTCTAGCAAACAACTTTATATTTCATTGTTTCATCTACAAATAAAGTGCCTTTTGCCCTTGAGGAATAACTTGCCTATGTTGCATTAAAAAAAATGATAAGCTAGTAATATTGCAATAGGAAATGGATGGCAAACTGATAACAGGTTCATAGTTACTAGGTATCTTCACCAAAAAGCACTGTAGCATCCACCTCCTTTACAATATACCACAGTATCAGCAATCCAGCTACCTATAGTGGGAGTAGAACCAACAGCCTTAGACATCAAAAGCAAGTACACTACTGCTTGTGCTATTAACAATGAAATTGGACTCAGCATAAGCAGCACTAAACATTTTTTACCCTGCAGCTCTCAGATTCTTGTAAAATCTACTTGACACTCAGCTGTATCTCTGAACTCTGCAGCCCAAGAAATCTGGAAAAAGCCAAAATGTATTGGGGGGAGGGGGCAAAAGCCCAAAAACCAGGGACACATTTTAAACATTGCTTGTATAATGTTGGAAAGTTGCTAGAATAAAATGCTGTGCTACCACCATACATTTTACTGCCAAGTATTGAACTCAGGACCCTGTGCAAAACAGTCAGAGCAACATACCACTATGTCAACTCTTCTGTTTTTGAAAGAAGGGAAGACTGAAACTTAAATGTCTACCACTTAGTGAATTCAGTTCTCACCATAGCTTTCAACCTCTTACCACAAAACACCTGAACAAAGCCAATAATGGAGGAACGCAGCCCCCAAACATATTCAGTGAATTCAGTTCTTACCATAGCTCTCAACCTCTTAGCAAAAAAACATGTAGACAAAGCCAGTAATGGGGGAATACAGCCCCTAAACATATTCAGTGAATTCAGTTCTCACCATAGCTCTCAACCTTATCACAAAAAACCTGGACAAAGCCAATAATGGGGGAATACAGTCCCAAAAATAGGGACAAATTTCAAATACCCATGTTATAAACTTAGAAAATTGCTAGAATAAAATGTTTTGTGTTACCATGTACTTTCTGAATAATATGAAGTCTGAAATTCAAATGCCTGTTATTTTTATTTATTTAATATTTGTTAACCAGGAAAGTCTGACTTGGAACAAAAGCCAGTTTTCAGCAGCGGCCCAGAAAGAAACATCTGAGACATATATCTTTGTAAGATGAGAAAACATGCAGCCTCCAAACAGAAGGCACTCCAGCCAAGAATCAAACTAGAGAACCTGCGGCTGCCAGGCAACAATGCTACCAGTGCACCAGTGCACTACTGCTTGATTGTGTAAGGTAACAAAAATACAGAAACCACAGATTTTATGAGGAACAGAGCAGAACAAATATGAAGCAAAAATCTGCAAATTTTGTTTTTACAAATGGTGGTGGGTAGGGAATTCAGGTCCTTGCCACCTGCAACCAAGGTGCAGGGTTCAAGCCTGAGGTATACTATACCCACCACCATGTGTTCTCTCTAGCCACCCTTATACAGCAATTGGGGCATTTCACACACAATTTAGCTCACTTCCTAGTATAACTGAAAAAATGTGGTAGGTAGGATGACATTTAAGATGCAGAAAAAAAGGTGCAGAGTTTTACTGAAATGACACCAGCCATACCAAGAGCACAAAATGTCTGAAATGGAGTATAATATTTAGAAAACTACATGCAAGAAGTGTCAGAACAAAGTTAGCTGCTAAAATAAACAGCTTTAGGGCAATTAAATACAAGGAATTTTGTTTATCCAAGCAACTCTTCCCCATGACTTTCATTGAATATGGGCCAGTAAATTCATTGTTATTGTAATCTCTTAATTGAAGGATGAACACACTGGATGTGTAGCTTATGCCACAGTATTTGAATGTGATGCATTTAATGAATTATGCTGCTGTACTGAGCATGCATTTTTTTACTAAATACATTTCCAGCAAAGGACATCTACCATTTAAGCGTTCTATGTAAATTCAAACTTAGTTTTGGAAGTATAATTTTTTATGCTCTTTAGATACTGAAGAAAAAGGTTTAGTATGTATGCGACAGTTGAAGTATTACCTAAATGACCAAGTCACAGCCTTTTAGTAGTGGTATGTCATACTCTAATTATTTGTCATCTACCATATCAAGGAAATGTTAGTAGTGGTAGTCAGTTATTTTCTGACCTGCCTGCATAATGTAATTTGGAACTGTGTGAGGCAAAAGCCTCCTCTTGGAAGAAAACAGAGGAACTAATTCTGAATGGAACACAAACTCACTGCAGAACACATACAAGCACACAGATCAACAAACATCCACACACACACACACACACACACACACACACACACACACACACACACACACACACACCTCCCGATCGTACACCCTACCTGTCTCACGGCCAGGCGATCCGATCCTGCAGCTCCTTGGGCTGGCGTGCAACAAATCCATCCTGCAGCTTCTTGGTCCTCCAGTATGATCCTTTGTTTTAAGATAACATTTGACAATGATAATTGGAAATTCCACTCTTTTTTTTTTTTTTTTTTTTTTTTGTTTACAAAGCTGTAATTCATGAACTTTGGAGAACTGTGAGATACAAACACAGTTTATGAAGAATGGTTCTGTTGCTAGCAAGTCATATGATTGTCTGGGCTGACTAATGATGATGACAAATTAAGAAGAGTTTGACACTTCAAAAATCTATTTAAGGATGGTGAAAACACTGAGACACAAGGAGAACTTGCCAGAGGAATTTTGGGTGAAAGAAGTATTAAATACAGGGCAGCCAAAGGCTTTACAAGAGCTGTTAGAATTCAAATTGACTGGGTACGAAAAGTGGGACATGAGTAGGGCATAATTTTTGGTAGAATTTTTCAGAAAGTACTGTAGGGATTTCTTTCTGAGGAATTTCTTCTTGAAATAAATCAGATTCTCTAATTTTTCAGTGTTATGGTGGTCAGTTCCCCAAAACAGATAGTGTGCTTTTGTTTTAAGATAACATTTGACAATGATAATTGGAAATTCCACTCTTTTTTTATGCCCAGACCAAGACAATCCTTTATAAACGCATTCTATGAACACCTTCAGGAATGCATGGATCATGCGATCCCAAATAAAACCCAAGACCCAATCCTCCAAAGGCAGACGTCTTGTCTGGTGGACCCCAGCCATAAACAAACTATACAATAGAAGGAGGAAGCTACTAAATGATAGAGCAAAATCCCAAAAAGGGAAGGCATCACTGATCAGTATTAGCAAAAAACTACGGGCACACATAAAATTGTCTAAGGCCAGCTTCGAGAGAAAAATTGCACAGGGCACTAAGGATAATCACAAGGCTTTCTTTAGTTATGTTAGGAACATGGGTGGTAATTCCCAGATATGCTCAGAATTAGTCCAAAATGACAAAAAATACACCGAACCCACAGACATTGCCAACATCCTAGCTGACAGGTTCAGCGCAAACTTCTCCCCCCTCCCCACCAAAAGGGCAATATCTATCCCAGCAGAGTGCTGCCCCTGACATCTCAGATGCTCAGGTAAGAGCCGCCTTCCAAAGCAAAACACAGCATCAATGGGACCAGACGGTGTCCCGGCTGCATCCTACATGAACTCCAAGAAGAGCTAAACCCAAACATAAAACTACTGTTCAATCTCAGCCTTACTACAGGATATGTGCCCAAAGAGTGGTGTACAGCAACAGTGGTCCCTCTCCATAAAGGTGGTGCCTCAACGGATCCTGGAAACTATCACCCCATAAGCCTGACTAGCTTGGTCTGCAAAGCTATGGAAAGGATCATCATGGACCTCATAAATAAAGATATTGGGGACCTACAAACACTGGATCCTACCCAGTTCGGCTTTGTTAAGGGCAGATCCTGCCTCTTAAACCTGGTTGATTTCTTTGAAACAGTCACCAAGGCCATTGACGAGGGGAAGGTGGTCTACACAGCCTACCTGGACCACGCAAAAGCCTTCGATACAATACCCCACAGGCATTATAGATAAGCTCACCAGCTTAAATATAAACCCCTATGTCACTAGATGGATTGCAAACTGGCTCAAGGACAGAAGCCACATGGTTAGAATTGCTGGAGCCATGTCAGACTCCAAACCAGTTACAAGTGGTGTCCCACAAGGCACAGTCCTGGGACCTCTCTTGTTCGGTATATATTTCTCGGAGGTACAGGCCAACACGGAAGGACTGTGGCTGACTAAGTTCGCAGATGACTGCAAACTGGGCGCCATAATCGACTCTCCAGCCGACACAAGCATCCTCCAAAAGGACCTCATAGAAACAGACAACTGGTGCCAGAGCCATGGCTCAAGCTAAATGCCAAAAGTGTATAGTCATCCCCTTTGGCAAAAACAGTGCCCACAAATTACCACATAGGTGGTAATCCATTAAGTACAGAAGAAGTAATTAGGACCTGGGGACCCAAGTTGATAGCAATCTCTCATTTGACAACCACGTGGGCAAAGTGGTTAGAAAAACATTTTATATAGCCCACCTAATCATGAAGGGATTCACATCTAGATCGGGACGCCATCGTGCCTCTTTACTCATCCCTCATCAGGCCCAGAATTGAGTACAATGCCCTTTGGGATGTACCTTACCAGACACCTGCAGCAACTGGAAAGACCCCAAAAGTACCTCACCAAGAGGATCAAAGGGCTCAAACAGATGCCATATGCTGCCCGGTTAAAGAAACTCCAGCTCTACTCAGTGGCATACCGCCTGTTCAGAGGCGATCTGTGCCTGACGTATAAAGCCATGTCCAACCCGGAATTAATGGACATGCTGCACCTCAGAAAATCCAAATCCCATGGAGCTACGCGCTCGAGAGACTTGAACCTCAGCACTGAAATAAATAGGACATGCTGGAGGGACAGATTCATAACCCAGAGGCTCCCTTCACTCTGGAATAAAATCCCAGTCCAGGTTAGGCAGAGTCCCTCATTGACTCTCTTCAAGAGGAATCTTGATGAGTGTATGGCAGATCGTAGGTTTACCCCGGGTATCACTGTTAGACAGAGGCACAGTATACTAACCTCGAAAAAGGGCATAGCAAAATAAATTTAAAATGGGTGGCGAAAGCCAAACACATTCTGGCTAGGCTTATAAATGCCCTAGGGCAGATAGCCTAGTATGAACCTATGAACCTATAATCAAATTTCACTTTTGTCACTGCTGTCAATACAAGATAAATATTATACCTTTCAAATAAAACAAATATTTGCTGTTAGTTTTAGGTTTTCCTACAGTACGTATACTTTGATGTATGTTACTGCACGTTTAAGCGGTAACAGCTTCAATGTTCACAAGACCACTGGAAAAGTGTCAGCAGTGAATATGTGAACATATTAGATAGTGGAAATTTAAACAGCACTTAGTGTAAACACTCCAGGTTGTGAGAAGTTTATTCAGTTTTTCAGCACAAATCTCTCATCATTAATCATCATAATCATAGGCATCAAAGCAAAATTGTGTGGCAGACAAGCTGAGCACAACAGACCCTCAAGAATGGAAACTTAATCGGGGGGGGGGGGTCTTCCTACAATTGCTCCACTTGTGACAAGCACATTAAGAAGGTATGTTTGCCTCTGCTTACAAAAATCAGTTGGCAAAATGTTGCTTCTGGACTCCATTTAACTCATTCCATCCAGTGGAGCTCTGGAAGTTTGCACTGTAATGTTTAGTGGGCTCAGCCTGAGCCTTTTGATGTAGTCAAAGTATGTTCTCACATTCTAACAAATGCGCTTATCTCTGGATCCATATACTTTTTGCACAAACTATTCTTATTGTGGTAGTATTCTTTAGGCTCTAAGTCTTACACTAGATGTCATAGCTCCTAGTAACTATTGAGGGTTTAATATTTTCTGAGCAATTTACAGTATCTCAGCAACAACTGAAGTTGCACACATATTGTCTAGACTTCTTAGGGGAGAATTCTGCCTGGCCTACAGAGCAACCCAAGATCAAACCTACTGAACTTGCTGCATATCAATAAATCAAATGGGACTAGAGTTACCCATTCCAGGGACCTTAATATGTCCTGGAACTTAAAAAGGACACACTGGAGGGAGAGATTTATCTCTCAGTGACTGCCACATCTTTGGAACAGGCTACTAATTCATGTGAAACAAAGCACCTCTATGACTCTGTTGAAAAGAAACCTGGACGAGTGGATGGGGCACTGTAAATTCTTACTAGGGATAGAGACCACAACCCTCCTGAACATGGGCAGTCATCATTAAATGCAATATCGGGTATTGACTAGCATTTCTATGGTATTACATTGGGATGAAATGGCTAGGCTTAAAAGTGACCTCCGGGTCGATAGCCTAGTAACCTTCTATGACCTATGAACCTACGACACATGTTTAAAATTGCTTGGAGTAAAATTAGTTCATTTGCCATAATTTCAGTGCACACTCAGACTGCCACACCAAACCCTTAAGAGCTTATCACTAAAGCAGTAATGCTGCCATTCCTTTTTGTTATCAATGCCTTACTGCAACCTAAAAGAACCTTAGCTATACACCAAATTATTGTTGTCCAGGTCCCCTTCAATAAACACATCACACGAAATGACATTTGACGACCTTTATTAAACTTCCATAACATAGCTTTGATCACCAACATTTTTTAATTACAACTGGACATAGTATAGTTGATTCTAAACACAGCATAAACATCCTTGTAATGTTAATCAGGACAGTGTACCTGCTCATCCTGCCCCAGTAAGCAGCGTCCATACCTCTGCTCACTTACCTTACCTATGATGCAGCATCCAAGACTCACTTCATATGCCATTTATTGAATTACCCATCCAGCACAACAATTCAGGGCGACATGACCTTACTCATCCTGCCCGAGTAAGCAGCATCCATACCTCTACTTGCTTACTTTTCTTATGAAGCAGCATCTCCATCTCACTTCATACACCATTCATTGAATTACCTGCCACCAGATAAGCAGCATACTTTCCTCAGCTTGCTTATCTATTCAGCAAGCTTCCTCCAGATGCTCATATTCCTTTCCCCCTATTCCTTGAAATGAACATCCAGGCACCGGGGGGGAACAGAAGTGGGCAAGCCTGTCCCTCTTCTCTGCCAACCATCCTGACCAGGCTGTTCCCTCTCCCTTCTATCCAAAATTGTTCATCCAACTACCTCCCATAAAGGGAAGGGTTAAGCCAAACATCATTCGGTGTACCCATCATCTGTAAAGCACATTAGATCCCCATCATCAACCCCATGCCTTGACATACCAGCACTGAAACGAGCATTAATGAAACTAAATAAAGTAGGATTACCCATGACCCCACTGTACCACACCAGAACATCCACTCCGAGAATACATTCCCTTTTAGTCCGCTTCCTTCAAGCCGCTAACCATGGCTCACTTTTAACCATGCTCTGTGGCCCATTATACCTCTCTACTGACTAGAACATCTTTTTGCAGCCAATATAGTCAGAACAGTAGCATCTATCCTGTCAACTCCATCACATTCCAAAGCTCCTTCCTTCAGGCCCTGACTACTTCCATCTTCCAAATCCACAGACACCTCCTGCAGCATGTATCACCTGTGCAACCCACTTCCTTCGGCCCCTGGGTAATGCAGGCTCATTAGTTATCAGCCTCAAATCCTGTGCCTCCAACATCTACAAAAGAGAAACAAGTTAAGCATGTTGTCCTTAAAAACAAAACACAACTTATTTGGATATCTAACAGCTCTGCTGGCTTAACACCTTGTCTTTACTACTTGCCAAAATCTGTGCGTATTCCTGTCTCTAAGTAGTCCTGTCAGTAAAACAGTGTGTTATTGTATCAAAATTAACCTACCCCTATTCCTCCATTGTCCCAGAGCATTACATGCCAAAGTCAACACCGAAACATTAAACCCAATGCCACATGAAACCATACAAGGGCAAATGCCCTCAACATGCCTAGCTGTAACCCCATTTCATTTCCACCGAGTGTATATAATAACAAAATTGACATTTCCTTTCCAACATCCAACTATGCAATATAAGCAGTAAAACTTAATAACCAGCCTAGCATTTGTGGACCAACCAACCACCTTCTGAATAACTAAAATGCATCCATCACATACAGTGCCACATGAACTATAATCCCCTGAACCTCCATTTCCCAACACCAACCCCTGCAACAAAAACCTCTTAATGCCAAAATGTGGTTACTTACCCAGCTACACTTGTCTAAACCCCTTATGCCCCTCCCCACCCTTACCTCATTTCCTCACAATCATCCCTCCATCCATTTAACCACTTCATCTCCCCAACTCACTTAACTCCCACTAATATATGAATCTAACCCCTCTTGAAGTTGTCCCTGGACAACTTGGTTTGTTGCTAAACCTCATTTCTAAAATGCTAAACTGTACTGATTTTGTTTAGTTGATGCAAGAATCAGGGATTGACTGATGGTAACGTGCCAAAACCATAAACATTTTGTTTAAATTTTAGTATAATTCCCTACAAAAGCTAACAGGACAGCAAGATTTCCATCAACGTGTATTGTATCAAGAACTCTAAAGATCTCAGTGTCTGACATTCACATGGAAATCAAACATTTGAGAGTGGCAGGCTGAAAACATGAGGCAAATCAGGAGCAGTTGAGAACTTGAGGTGTCTAGAACAGATGATGATTCAGTGCATAACTCGTTTCATAAATAAACGCTGACATTACTGCTTTTGTGTTCACTGCTAAAGTGTTCGATGTAGTGTTGTCCCTTTATGAAGCTGTTATGTAAAATTATCCAGTTCTGACAAGCCCCCCCCCCTGTAATTTCTATGTGCAGAAGACATGAAACGTGCTCCCTTAAATATTTTGCTGAGTGGGTGCCAGTTAGTTCAAACATATTTATACACACTTGTGTTACCTAGCTACTTTTCCAGGATATATATGTATTTGTTTTATTTTTTTATTAACTCTTAATTGTTTTAAAATTGAAAGGAAAAATAAGTTTTGCGTAGGCATACGTTTTCTGAACATAGCAAGAAGTTATTCACTGTAATCTCCACTTATTTACCATGAAAAAAATGACAGGAATAGAGCAAACAATCAAGAACAGTTGAACTGTACACTGCTGAAATTTCTTTTGCCATTGTTACAGCAATAGTTTACCATCTTAGTAAATGAATGCCATCATTACTGCATTTTGAGGCATGGCTGGACTGCTGAAGTATTGTTTGGCAATTAAATTGCAACAAGCTGATTTTTGCATTATACCAAGCAACTTAAACTTTAGAATGCAAATTCATTTTTATGTAGATATTTTTGAAAGGCAGTGTAGAGTATGTATGTGTGTTGTACCTTTAAGAAGCACTTCCAAGGACTGAACGCCCATAAGTGCTAGCTTCAGTGTTATTTTGAGAATGCAGCCAGAGAGTGAACATGTATGAGAGAAATGCTCAGTCTGTTTATAAGTCTATCTAATTTAAAGTTATCTGCCTCAATCCTGATGTGTTTGTACATAATAAAGCTGCTTGAACCAAACCCATGCATGTTCGTCTGTTTTATTCTGACCAGATGAACGACAAGCAGTGTAGGTGAACCATTTGAGTGACATTGGGTGTAAGCCATTTTGCGGCATAGGTTGTTTGTGAGGCTCTAGTGAATCTTTTTGGTGATGGTAAATGTAGCTAAAGCCATGTTCACATTAAAGTTTTATATGCGACATATATGGTACTGTGATTGCTGAATGTTACTACTTTTACTGTTTTGGCCTTTTTTAAAATTGGAGTAGCTAATTACTGCTGTGTGATAGTGGTGAAGCTGATTAGCTACTTTTTAATTTGCTAGTTTGGACACAGCAAAAACAATTGATATGAGTCTGTGTGCATCAGGGTACTAAATTCTGGGGGTGAATTGTGTCTGGCCTACAAGGCAGTCTACCAGTGGCGGCTGTTGACTTCAAATCAAAGGGGGGGCTGCAGGAGACAGCTGAATGGGTGGGGTCAATGGGAAGGGGTGTGGCCAACTTGAAAGGGGAGGAGCTATGCTCAAAACCACAAAAAACTGTAACTTTAATTAAATATGCTGCCCTGGGTGCCAAACTGTCATTATGAGAGTGCAATCAAGACAAAATGAACTGTAGAAGAAAAAAATATTTCAATGCATTGGCTGCATGACAGCTTACTTAACATCTAGATGGAAACAAAAAGGTTGTGAGGCATGAAAAAAATAAATTACTTTTTAAATACATTACTGGAATGCCAGTACCAAGTAACATGCTGAAAGTAGCAATCTCTTTGATACCCCCACTTGTAAAAATGTTTCTTATCCAAAAAAGACCTGCAGCCTGAACAACTATCTACTTGTTTTATGGGGAAAACGTGATCAAAGTAAAAAATGAAAAGCAAACAAGAAACAAACTCAAGATACATTGCTTAAAGTATTACTGCACAGGTTATGGACTGCACTTGATAGATTGGCATTCTGTTTAGTTTACAGGTAAAGCCTGCAAAAATGACTGCAAGTCACCAACAAATGTAATGAGCTTCTTAGAATAATGCAATCCTGTCCTTTATTACGAATACTGTGATATGCGTTTCAATACCCAAGGCTTATACGTTATCTAGTTATGTAAGTATTCTCTGCATGGCAAAAACAGAAAGGCTTTCAATGTTGGCAATTCTTTAACAGTATGCTTATTAAAGCTTACTTGCATCTTACAATCTCAGACAAGCTTACCTGATGGTCATTAAAGCATTGCTACTTAAACACAGAGCAACAGGCACTTTCTGAATTATAATAAGCATAAGTCAACAGTATAAAAATATGACAGAAACCAGAATATTCTGCAAAATCAAGGACAGATGAAAAGCCACTGTAGTACTTGTGCCTACCTTGAATGGGGGATACTCTGAACATTTACACTGCATAACTGCTCCTTAGCTTGCCTTGCTTGGACACATCCATAGTCACTACATGGGGGAGTGGGGTGCAACAAGTATGTCACAATTTGAAATGTCTCTGGCTGACTGTGATGGCCCTGGCACATTTGTCATACCTCTTGGCCTCAGAGCAAGACATCTGGACAAAGCCATACATAGAAGTGGGACAAAGGCCCAAAAATAAGGACAATTTTTAAATATTGTTCTTATAAACTTAGAAAGATAATAGAATAGTGAATTTTCTGAAGGGTATGAAATCTGAAACTCAAATGTCTGTCATTATTTTCTAACTTCAGTCTTTAATGATTTGCCACTAATGTTCAAAAACCCCCACAATTTTATGACAAATGGACCAAAAATGTGATGCAAAAATATAAAATAGCCACATAATACAGCTAGGAACCTGTCAAAGAAGGGACACATTTTTAATATTAATACTGATAACTTGAGCAGCTGACAAAATAAGATAATTTATATGCATTTCCGAAATAAAAGTAATCTATAACTCTGATTATTACAGTTATTTATTAATTGTAAACCCTCTACATTTTCTTCCAAAAGTGCCATTTTGTGGAGGGATTATTAGGGGAAGAGCAAAATTTTGAGCCAAAATCGGGGACAGTTGAGAGGTTTGGATATGCCTACTTCTATAAAGCAATTTATTTGTATGTACCTCTCTACCTGTTAATTCAGGAAATCTGGAAAAGGCCAAATATATTGGGGGAACATATAAACAGTACTAAAAATTGCTTTTGTATAAATTGAGACAGTTGATAGAATATAACAGGTCTTGCTTTAGCATGCATTTTTCTGAAGGTTATGAAGCCTGAAACTCAGTGTCTGTCATTATTTAGTGACTTAATTCCTAAATGATTTGCCAGAAAACCACACATTTTATGAGGAACAAACCAAAAATAAGAAGCAAAAATCTATTCAGTCTGTCAAAATCTGGACATTTGAGAGGTATAGTTCAGCCAGGGCTGTCTTAGAGTTTGCCGCCCTTCCCCCTCACAAAATCATGGTCGAATGGAGCCTCCCCCCTGCAGCCATTCCAATGAACTATTACTTGGCTATTTCACTCTATTTACCATAAACACTAATGTGCATACTGCTTTACTTTTACAATGATTTGGACTTCATTTGAAAGTTTTATTTTGCATTTTCCAACACAAACACTAAGACATCTGCTAAACAAAGCAATGCAGTCTCAATATGAAAACAGACTTAGCATTAAAACTTCTCTGCCCTTGAAACTCACATTCATTGAAACCCACATTCAAAGTGGCAGATAAAGATTAACTTTGGGCTGTTTTCAAATGATAGGCCCCTTGCACACAAAACATACACGTGCTATTTGATGCACCTTCCTGATTGTATTAAATTATATTCCTTTTACAATACAGTACAGTTGTTAGAGGGCGTTTTAAATGTATTGTTTTGAACATTTTTCCAGTAAACAATGAAACAAAATGCATGCACCAATAATGACAAAACTGCCCAATTCAGATCATTTTTCCAGTAAACAATGAAACAAAATGCATGCATCAGTAATGACAAAACTGCCCAATTCAGAACATTTCCATCATAAAAGTCTACTCAAACGTCTACAGTCCACCAGTATCAATAAATATGCACAATCTCTGAAGTAGTAAAAGGCATCTAAATAATTCCACATTAAAGAAATCTGTAACTAATGAAGAAGTTGTTTCTAGCAAACAACTTTATATTTCATTGTTTCATCTACAAATAAAGTGCCTTTTGCCCTTGAGGAATAACTTGCCTATGTTGCATTAAAAAAAATGATAAGCTAGTAATATTGCAATAGGAAATGGATGGCAAACTGATAACAGGTTCATAGTTACTAGGTATCTTCACCAAAAAGCACTGTAGCATCCACCTCCTTTACAATATACCACAGTATCAGCAATGCAGCTACCTACTGTGGGAGTAGAACCCACAGCCTTCTGCATCAAAAGCAAGTACACTACCGCTTGTGCTATTAACAATGAAATTGGGCTCAGCATAAGCAGCACTAAACATTTTTTCCCCTGCAGCTCTCAGATTCTTGTAAAATCTACTTGAAACTCAGCTGTATCTCTGAACTCTGCAGCACAAGAAATCTGGAAAAAGCCAACATTTATTGGGGGGGGGGGGGGGACAAAAGCCCAAAAACCAGGGACACATTTTAAACATTGCTTGTATAATGTTGGAAAGTTGCTAGAATAAAATGCTGTGCTACCACCATACATTTTACTGCCAAGTATTGAACTCAGGACCCTGTGCAAAACAGTCAGAGCAACATACCACTATGTCAACTCATCTGTTTTTGACAGAAAGGAAGACTGAAACTTAAATGTCTACCATTTAGTGAATTTAGTTCTCACCATAGCTTTCAACCTCTTACCACAAAACACCTGAACAAAGCCAATAATGGAGGAATGCAGCCCCCAAACATATTCAGTGAATTCAGTTCTCACCATAGCTCTCAACCTCTTAGCAAAAAAACATGTAGACAAAGCCAGTAATGAGGGAATACAGCCCCCAAACATATTCAGTGAATTCAGTTCTCACCATAGCTCTCAACCTTATCACAAAAAACCTGGACGAAGCCAATAATGGGGGAATACAGTCCCAAAAATAGGGACAAATTTCAAATACCCATGTTATAAACTTAGAAAATTGCTAGAATAAAATGTTTTGTGTTACCATGTACTTTCTGAAGAATATGAAGTCTTAAATTCAAATGCCTGTTATTTTTATTTATTTAATATTTGTTAACCAGAAAAGTCTGACTTGGAACAAGAGCCAGTTTTCAGCAGCGGCCCAGGAAGAAACATTCGAGACATATATCTTTGTAAGATGAGAAAACATGCAGCCTCCAAACAGAAGGCACTCCAGCCAAGAATCAAACTAGAGAACCTGCGGCTGCCAGGCAACAATGCTACTAGTGCACCAGGGCACTACTGCTTGATTGTGTAAGGTAACAAAAATACAGAAACCACAGATTTTATGAGGAACAGAGCAGAACAAATATGAAGCAAAAATCTGCAAATTTTATTTTTACAAATGGTGGTGGGTAGGGAATTCAGGTCCTTGCCACCTGCAACCAAGGTGCAGGGTTCAAGCCTGAGGTATTCTATACCCACCACCATGTGTTCTCTCTAGCCACCCTTATACAGCAATTGGGGCATTTCACACACAATTTAGCTCACTTCCTAGTATAACTGAAAAGATGTGGTAGGTAGGATGACATTTAAGATGCAGAAAAAAAGGTGCAGAGTTATACTGAAATGACACCAGCCATACCAAGAGCACAACATGTCTGAAATGGAGTATAATATTTAGAAAACTACATGCAAGAAGTGTCAGAACAAAGTTAGCTGCTAGAATAAACAGCTTTAGGGCAATTAAATACAAGGAATTTTGTTTATCCAAGCAACTCTTCCCCATGACTTTCATTGGATATGGGCCAGTAAATTCATTGTTATTGTAATCTCTTAATTGAAGGATGAACACACTGGATGTGTAGCTTATGCCACAGTATTTGAATGTGATGCATTTAACAAATTATGCTGCTGTACTGAGCATGCATTTTTTTTACTAAATACATTTCCAGTAAAGGACATCTACCATTTAAGCATTCTATGTCAATTCAAACTTAGTTTTGGAAGTATAATTTTTTATGCTCTTTAGATACTGAAGAAAAAGGTTTAGTATGTATGCGACAGTTGAAGTATTACCTAAATGACCAAGTCACAGCCTTTTAGTAGTGGTATGTCATACTCTAATTATTTGTCCTCTACCATATCAAGGAAATGTTAGTGGTGGTAGTCAGTTATTTTCTGACCTGCCTGCATAATGTAATTTGGAACTGTGTGAGGCAAAAGCCTCCTCTTGGAAGAAAACAGAGGAACTAATTCTGAATGGAACACCAACTCACTGCAGAACACATACAAGCACACAGATCAACAAACATCCACACACACACACACACACACACACACACACACACACACACACACACACACCTCCCGATCGTCTCACGGCCAGGCGATCCGATCCTGCAGCTCCTTGGGCTGGCGTGCAACAAATCCATCCTGCAGCTTCTTGGTCCTCCATGCTGGCATGATCCTGTAGCCTACGCATACTCTCCCATGAGATGTGAGGAGGCTGGAGCCTCCTGCTATTGGTCCAGACTGCATCATCCGCTTTCTGGACACCGTCTGGTTTGTGCGGTCGTCACTGCACAGATCTCTGGGTTGGAAGGGAGGAGTTTACTCCTTTCCCTATCTGGACTGCTTGACTATCTGGACTGCTTGACTGAGCAGTCTGGAGCTCAGGAATGCCTGAGCATGCATGCTTTGTGTTCTGGTCTGCCTAACACAGCTGCCAGGAACTAAGCATGCATGTGTGCAGTCTGAGAGATTTTTTATTATTTTCATTTTTAGTTCTACGGGGACTGTGGACTTTATTTCACAGGTGGGAGGGCTGCAGTCCCACAGTCCTATAGCACGAGCCACACCTGCAGTCTACAATCTTTGCAACTTCATTCTGGGAGTTTGGCAGAGATCAGAGAACAAACGAGTATGACCTGATATGCTAATTCTGTGTTGTGCTAGAATAATTACAGAGGTGATATCTGGATAATTTTTTTGAATAAAGGAGATCCATCTAGTATAAGACATCTATGGGTATATTTTTAAGCCATTATTTATCTACTAAAGGGTAATTAAGTAGCTTATTCAGTGTTATACAGTAGGAAAATGGGGACTACGTACAGTTTATTATTTATTTTTCATTTGTTTACTGGGAGAGTCCTACTGGTAATGAAACCCATTTCTAATGGAGGCCCAGGGAGAAAAGCTCCACTACTGTTTCAGAAAATGTCATACATAAAAAGGAACATGAATAGATAATATAAAGTTACATACATAAAACATTTAATAATTAATTTTCATACAGTAATTACTTCAGTACAATATCACAGAAGCTACATGGTAAAATATTTAAACATATTGAAAAGTTTACAGACTTTTTTTTTGAGGTAGGTGTAAAGGGCTTGAAATGAAGGCTAAAGAGAGGAAGAGTTTATTAAGCAGAGGGCTGTTTGAGTGAAATATAAATTGCCATAGGCCACCTGTATGTTCACCTGAACTGCCTTTCAAATGTATGTTTTCATTAATGCATCATCTATCTGGGCTCTGGCTCAGTTTATTACAAAGGGTAAAAAAGTAAATCATTCACTGGCATACAGTAGGCAAATCTGGATTATATATACATTTATTTTCTGATTAATGGTTTATCCATGAATATGACACAAACAAATCAGGCAGCCACCAAGGCTGAGGACTGAAGGCTGAAAAATCATTTTAGTTTCTACATTCTCTAGCCTATTATTAAAATCACCACATCTTTTTTAACTTTCCTGGACATGGCTTTGATTTTATTGTGCTGCAAATCTAAATAAAAGATGTGGTGATTTTAATAATAGGCTAGAGACTGTAGAAACTAAATGGATTATTAAACTACAGGCTGATAAGCAGCCTGGTCTTAATACATCTGTACCTTTAAAACCAGCTCTTAAAAAAAAACATAATATACATCAATAATTGTTTTAATTGTTTTTATGTGATGATTGGTTAAGTGTTAAATATATTGCATTATTTAAAGGTTCTGTTTTAATGCTTTATTTTATAGATCTGATGAAGCACACTATGTGTGAAAGTGCTTATCCTGTATATTAAAGATTTTTCAGCCTTCAGTCGTCAGCCTTGGTGGATGCCTGATTTTTTTGTTTCATATTTATATTTTATTTATTATTGGGATACCTTTGGTTTACTTGGATAAATTTTTTCCATTTTAATGGGTTATCCATCTGGGTTATGGCCTGTGTCCAGTGGAGGCTCTAACAACAAAACATATAGGTTTATAGCAGTGGCAGGCTGCAGGAGACAGTTGAATGGGTGGGGGCAATGGGAAGGGGTGTGACCAACTAGAAAGGGATGGGAGCTGTGCTCAAAACTACAAAAACTGGGATTTTAATTAAATACGCTGCCCTGGGTGCCAAACCGTCATTATGAGAGTCCAATGAAGACAAAATGAAGTGTAGAAGAAAAAAATATTTCAATGCATTGGCTACATGATAGCTTACTTAATATCTAGATGGAAACAAAAATGTTGTGAGCATGAAAAAAAAATTACTTTTTAAATACATTACTGGAATGCCAGTCAAAATCAAGTATAAAAAAGCAAACAACACTCAACTCAAACCACTTCTTTTTGCACTGCAGTTCTAATTATAATTTATATTCAGCTTTATAAAAGTACCAAGTAACATTCTAAAAGTAGCAATCTCTGTGATACCCTCACTTGTAAAAATGTTTCTTATCCAAAAAAGACCTGCTGCCATACCTCTCAACCTTGGAACATCAAAAATCTGAACAAGGCCCATGAAAAATAGGTACAAATCTGTAGGCTGTTTAACATAAAATTTGCATACATAATTATGTAACCCTGCCCACTCCAGTGGAATCGTGGGATACCAACTTTCCTGCAAACTGAAGAACAGAACCAAAATATGGTACCAGAGTCTCCCTGCAGCCATTCCAATGTCCCATTACCTGGCTATTTTGCCCCATTTACCATAAACACTAATGTGTGCATTCTGCTTTACTTCTACAATGATTTGTATTTTATTTTTACACTTTACAGCACATTGCACAAACACCAATAGACATCTGTTAAACAAAGCAATACTGTCTCACAATGAAAATAGACTTGGCATTAAAACTTCTCTGCCCTTGAAACTCACATTTATTAAAATAGCATTAAAACCTACATCACATCCATATAAAATGCATCATGCCAGTGGTGGATAGAGATTACCTTTGGGTTGTTTTCAAATCACTGGCCCCTTGCTTGCACACAAAACAAGAAACATACATGTGTTCTTTGATACACCTTCCTGACTTTAGTAAATTATATTCCTTGTATAATACAGCATACTTGTTAGACAGAGCATATTTTAAATTTATTATTTGAACATTTTTTCAGTAGGCAATGAAACGAAATGCATGAAACAGTAATGACAAAACTGCCCAATTCAGAACATTTCCATCATAAAAGTCTACTTACGCACACACACACAATATACATATAAAAATAGAATGACAGTAGTATAAGGCATAGGCATCTTGCAGAGCTTCTTGCACTCATTTTCAATTTACTTTTTTTTGGGGGGAGGGGCAAAAAGGCCAAAAACCAGGGACACATTTTAAACATTGCGTATAATTTTGTAAAGTTGATAGAATAAAATGCTGTGTTACCACCATGCATTTCACTGCCAAGTCTTGAACACATGACTGTGCACTACAGTCAGAACATACCACTATGCCAAATCAGCAGCTTGTTTCCCAAAAGATAGGAAGACTGAAACTTACCCCAAATTAGGTACAATTTTCAAATACTGATCTTAAACACTTAGAAAATTGCTAGAATAAAAGTTTTTTGCTACCATTTATTTTCTGAAGAATATGAAGTCTGAAATTCAAATGCCTGCCATTAATCAATAAATTCAACCTTCAGTAAATTGTCACAAACATCCTGAAACCACAGAGTTTATGGGGAACAGAACAAAAAATTCACAAGTGGTGGCTAGGGACATTAGGCTCTTTTTATCCTATACCTAGGGTACAGGGTTTGAGCCTGAGTACCTCTAGCCACCAGGTGTATTATAAAGGGGGCATTTTCACACACACACACACACACACACACACACATATATCTACTTTACCTGAGTCCCCCGAGCTGATGTTAAATGGGTTCTATAAATCATATATTTCTTTCTGTGGATAGTCTAAATATTAGTAGTGCACATAACAAATGGACAGCACTTGAAGAAATAACACCCCCCCAAAAAAAAAATTATGATAGATGAGTCTTGGCTTCTAGAGGTTTCCTGGATATTGCTATTAATCTCCTCTAATTACATGTACTTCTTTGATGATGGAAGAAGAAAATGTGGTGGCATTTTAAATCAAGTGAAAACGGAGCATGTCCCATATCCTTCTCTAATTGTTAAAAGTGAACCCACCTGAACAATTATTTATTTATTAGGTGGACAAAAAAAACTGAATGTAGCCACTGTTGATATACCTCATCCAACCATAGTTCATATTCTGGTGGATACACTTCAAAATATCTAGTCATGTACTAAAAAACAATAAACTTGTTATATGTAGTAACATTAAAGTCAGTTAGAACTCTGCACTCAAACAATTTTACTTCCCTTATGGATCAGTGTAATCTTTCTCAAATGGTCAAAGAGGGGACCAGAATGAATCCCACTAACAAAAGGTTTTCAGTAAGAGACATTATTATTACCAACATACCAAACAAACTTTCACATTTACAATTTTTATCAAAGTATCTCAGTGCTGTTCTGTCTTACTGGTCTTTAAAAACAATTAAGCTGGCACCTAAGCAAGTTGTTAGTGATTTATTTCCTAACAACACTAACAATAAAAACTAAAATTTAATACTACAATATAATATATATATATACATATATATTTATATATATATATATATATATATATATATATATATATATATACACACACACACACACACACACACACACACACACACACACACACACACACACACACACACATGTTCAGCCTATCTCTCAATTGTATCTTTCTATGAGGAACATTCCTCATTTTTTGGTAAAAAAATATCATGTTTCCACCTCTTCCACATTGACAGGATTTGGCACGCATTCTTTGTTAAGAATTGTTTTAACAAATATCTGTGGTAAATACTGAATAATATCTCATACTACCTCACCAAAAATACAAGGAAATAGTTAACAATCATGCTGTGCTAGTAAGTGTTCCACATTGTGCAACATAAGAGTTCCACATTTTGCAGACTGAAAGTTGAAAGCTATGTCTTCCTTAGCAACTCTGTCCAAATAAAAATGGCTAAATGTTTTGTCCTCTGGTAATATAACAAGTGAAGTGCTGTCAAGTATCGGACAAGCATTTATTAAGTATCAACACCTTAACTGCTGGCACAATGACATATTCAAGCAGCATCAACAGATTAATAAGAACTCTTTGATCAGCAAGAAATTAAATAAGTTAATATACTAGCATGCAAATGAAACATCCCAAGCAAATGACTAAATAATGCACCGCGAAGTGTAGTGTGAGCTTCCCTGTGTGTGTGTGTGTGTGTGTGTGTGTGTGTGTGTGTGTGTGTGTGTGTGTGTGTGTGTGTGTGTCAGACAGAGAGAGAGAGAAAAACAGAATGTCACATGCTCATTTTCAAAAAAAGGGCGGTACACTATTAAAGTGCAGTGTGCATACATGTGGGTGAGAGCACAACAGTTTTCCTACAGCAAACAAACCATTCTTACATTATTTTAGTTTCCAAAGTTAAACAAATGAAAAAACTCTGAAAGAACAACTGCTACACTACTCAGAATATAAATTTCTGTATTCATTCTGATACAAGTTGTGCTTAAACCACTAAGGCAGAATAATTAACTGATGGAAAATGAATCAACAGTGCTCCAAAACATATGCACTAACAAACCCATCCAACACACTCCCTACATACACTCCTCTTGCTGTCCGTCACTCAAGAGTATTAGCTACACTCACTAACAGCATGTGCTACACATAGTGGATGGGAGATCGTAAGTTTACCCCGGGTATCACTTCTGTGTCACTGTTAGACAGAGGCACAGTATACTAACCTCGAAAAAGGGCATAACAAAATTTATTTAAAATGGGTGGCGAAAACCAAACACACTCTGGCTAGGCTTATAAATGCCCTAGGGCAGATAGCCTTGTATGAACCTATGAACCTATAGCCACATGTAGGTAATAGTACTAAAATGAATATGTACTGCAGTTTCATTAACTTCACACACACACACACACACACACACACACACACACACACACACACACACACACACACACACAATTCCCAAATGCAAGAAACGGGTAGTTATTATGTCCCAAGCTTGCTGATAAATGCAAGAAATGGGCTGCTATCAAGTCCCAAACCTGCTGATAAATGCAAACGGCTAAGTCCCTCCAAGCTGAACAAACAAAATGAGTGCTGTACATTTTCCCGGCTGTTACTGAGTGCTGTAAAAGCCGATTTCCAAGTTAAACAAACAAAACAACTGCTATAAACTTTCCCAGCTTTTACTGACTCTGAGTGATGTAAAAAGCCAGCTCGCTCACATTTGCAGCCAGAAGCTCAATTCCGACTGGCTGATAGCTCTGACAGAGCTGACGTCATGGTGCATGTGATGACGTCAGCTCCGAAAGGGCCGAAATTCAAAAATGGGAAAAACATAAAGACAAAAATCGGAATTGAAGGGGTGCCACTCGGGAATCATGGCACCCCTTCATTTGGACCCCAAAACTCAGTAAAATACGAGTAAATCGGTATGGTTGGGAGGTATGCCTGCTGCCTGACAACACCTATCTACTTGTTTCATGGGGAAAACATGATCAAAGTAAAAATAAACAGCAAACATGAAACCAGCTCAAGATAAAGGATTACTGCACAGGTTATGGACCACACATGATAGATTAGATTGCCATTCTGTTTAGTTTACTGGTAAAGCCTGCAAAGATGACTGCAAGTCTCCAACAAATGTAGTGAGCTTCTGAAAATACTGTAATCCTGTTCTTTATTACAAATACTGTCATATGCATTTCATAACCTAAGGCTTATACGTTATCTAGTTATGTAAATATTCTCTGCATGGCAACAACAAAAAGGCTTTCGATGTTAGCAATTCTTTAACAGTATGCTTATTAAAGCTTACTTGCATCTTACAATCTCAAACAAGCGTACCTGATAGTTATTAAAGCATTGGTACTTAAACACAGAGCAACAGCCACTGCAACAACTGCATGTTTCTGAATAATAAGAAGCATAAATCAACAGTATAAAAATATGACAGAAAACCAGAGCATTCTGCAAAATCAAGGACAGATGCAAAGCCACTGGAGTACTTGTGTCTACCTTGGATGGGGGGATACTGTGCGCAGTTACACTGTATAACTGCTCCTTGCCTTGCTTGGACATATCCAGAGTCACTACATGGGGGAGTGGAGTGCGAGTATGTCACAATTTGAAATTTCTCGGGCTGATCATGATGACCCTGACACATTTGTCATACCTCTCAACCTCAAAGCATGAAATCTGGACAAAGCCATGAATAGAAGTGGGACAAAGGCCCAAAAATAAGGACAAATTTTAAATATTGCTCTTATAAACTTAAAAAAGATAATAGAATAGTAGGTATTATATTAGTATGAATTTTCTGAAGGGTATGAAATCTGAAACTCAAATGTCTGTCATTATTTTCTAACTTCAATCTTTAATGATTTGCCACTAATTTGCCTGAAAACCACAATTTTATGAAAAACGGACCAAAAATGTGATACAAATATATAAAATAGCCACACAATACAGCTGGGGACCTGTCAAAGAAGGGACACTATTTTAATATTAGTACTGTTAAGTTGTGCAGCTGACAAAGTAAAACAATCTACATGCATTTCTGGAATAAATTAACTAATCATTACAATTATTTATTAATTGTAAACCCTTCACATTTTCTTCCAAAATTGCCATTTTGCAGAGGGAGTATTAGGAGGAGAGCAACATTTTGAGCTGAAGTTGGGGTCAGTTGAGAGGTTTGGATATACCTAATTCTATAAAACAATTTATTTGTGCATACCTCTCAGCCTCTTAATGCATGAAATCTGGACAAGCCAAATATATTGGGGGAACATACAGATAGCACTAACAATTGTTGTTGCATAAACTTAGACAGTTGATAGAATCACAGGTCTTGCTTTAGCATGCATTTTTCTGAAGGGTATGAAGTCTGAAACTCAATATCTGTCATTATTTAGTGACTACATTCCTAAATGATATCCCAGAAAACCACACATTTTATGAGGAACAAACCAAAAATAAGAAGCAAAAATCTATTCATGCTATGAAAATCTGGA
This sequence comes from Protopterus annectens, assembly GCF_019279795.1. NCBI lineage: Eukaryota > Metazoa > Chordata > Ceratodontiformes > Protopteridae > Protopterus > Protopterus annectens. The sequence goes on from NC_056725.1 coordinate 1,608,539,574, forward strand.
GAGTCAAGAGGTATAGTTCAGCTGGGATTGTCTTTGAGTTTTCTGCCCTTCCCTCCTCACAAAAGCCTGGTGAAATGTGGCCTCCCCCCTGCAGTCATTCCAATGTCCTTATTACTTGGTTATTTCACCCCATTTACCATGAACACTGTAATGTGCATACTGCTTTACTTATACGATGATTTGGATTTCATTTAAAAGTTTTATTTTACATTTTTCAGCACAAACACTAATAGACATCTGCTAAACAAAGGAATGCAGTCTCACAATGAAAATAGATTTAGCATTAAAACCTTTCTGCCCTTGAAACTTACATTAATTGAAACAGCATTGAAATCCACATTCAAAGAAAATACATCTGGCCAGTGGGAGATAAAGATTAACTTTGGGCTGTTTTCAAATCATAGGCCCCTTGCACACGAAACATACATGTGTTCTTTGATACAACTTCCTAATTGTATTAAATTATATTCCTTGTATAATACATTACAGTTCTTAGAGGACATTTTAAATTTGTTTTGAACATTTTTCCAGTAAACAATGAAACAGAATGCATGCACCAATAATGACAAAACTGCCCAATTCAGAACATTTCCATCATAAAAGTCTACTCAAACTTCTACAATCCACCAGTATCAGTAAATACGCACAATCTCTGCAGAATATGGAATGGATGGCAAACTGAGGTTGATAGTTACTAGGTATCTCCACCAAAGAGGACATTCTCGGGACTGCAGCATCCACCCCCTTTAAAAGTACAACACAGTAAGTATCAGCAATGCATCTACATACTGTGGGAGTAGAACCACATCCTTCTGCATCAAAAGCAAGTATACTATCTGTTGTGCTGTTAACAATGCAAGCAGACTCAGTATAAGAAGCACTAAACTTCTCTTCCCCTGAAGCTCTTAGCTCCTTGCAATATCCACTCAACACTCAACTGTATCTCTCAACTTTGCAGCACATGAGCACAAGAAATCTGGAAAAAGCCAAAATTTATTGGGGGGGGGGACAAAAGCCCAAAAACCAGGGACATATTTTAAACATTGCTTGCATAATCTTGGAAAGTTGCTAGAATAAAACGATGTGCTATCGCCATGCATTTCACTGCCAAGTCTTGAACCCATGACCCTGTGCACTACAGTCAGAGCAACATACCACTATCCCAAATTAGCTGTTTCATTAAAGACAGGAAGACTGAAACTTAAATGGCTATCATTTAGTGAATTCAGTTCTCACCATAGCTCTCAACCTTTTAGCACAAAACACCTGGACAAAGCCAATAATGGGGGAATACAGCCCCCAAACATATTCAGTGAATTCAGTTCTCACCATAGCTCTCAACCTGCACAAAGCAAATAATGGGGGAATATATCCCCAAAAATAGGGACAATTTTCAAATATTGATCTTATAAACTTAGAAAATTGCTAGAATAAAATGCTTTGTGTTACCATGTACTTTCTGAATAATATGAAGTCTGAAATTCAAATGTCTGTCATTATTTAGTGAATTCAAAATCCAGAAAACCACAGATTTTATGAGGAACAGAACAGAATAAAAATATGAGGCAAAAATCTGAATGCTTTTCACAAATAGTGGTGGGTAGGGAATTCAGGCTCATTACTTGCACCCAAGGTTGAGGGTTTGAGCCTGAGTTATTCTCTCTAGCCACCAGTTATAGTTAACTGAGGCATTACACACACACACACACACACACACACACACACACACACACACACACACACACACACACACACACACACACATAAAAGCCAGTACCTGAGAGTGACATGCGCTGTCCCGTTTCCTCTATTCAACATCCCTATCAAAGCAGCAGCTCCATCTAAGCCAGTCCCTCCATTCAAAAGTACAATAAGCCCGTTCCATTTCTTCAAATAAAGCAGCAGCTCCATTCAATAAGCCAGCCAGTTCCGTTTCTTCAAATCAAGTGACAGCTCCTCCGTTCAATAAGCCGGCCAGTTCCATTTCTTCAAATCAAGCAGCAGCTCCTGTTTCTCGGTGCCAGAATGCCGAATACACATGTGTGCTCTGTTAGTTTGTTCCAAGCATGCACAGACTGCAAACCTTGCAGTCTGATCCCTTTCCAGTCTATGCGATTGTAATTGCATAGATTTCTGGTGCATCTGCAGATGGCTGCCTTCTTTCTGAATCCCAAACACGCATACGTGGAGTTCCAGATTTATTTTATTTTGTTCTGGGATTTTTTTTTATTTTAGTTTTCATGTTTTTTAGCTGGGGGTGGCTGCAGTCCTGCAGTTCGATAGCACGAGATGCCACTGGTTTATAGGAATTTAATATGTTATTGATCTGTGAAGATCTGTGAAGATCTTTGGAAACCTAGCCATGCATTCCAGTGAAGTGTTTTAGGCTAATGATGACTAGGGACTTTATAAGCCTATTCATGCAATCCGAATGTATCCCACGAGTTATTGTGCCTCAGAATTTATTGTAAAGGGTTAGCAAGCACAGACTGTGTGTCAGTGTTTTTGAAACGTATTTATTTATTTATTTGGTATTTGTTTAGTGGAAATTTCTGACTGGGGCATGAGGTACCCAATTTCAGTGGAGGCCTGTGAAGAAAAGTTCTAGATATATATGGGTAACAGAAGGAAACACTAGACAGACATAATAAAGTCATAACATTCAAGCACAAATATGAATACATTACATTAGTTTGTCAGAATGAGAACTTAACAGACATAATAAAGTTATAACAGTCCGGAACACATTTTGAAAAACTACACATTAGTTTCAGAATAAAAACTCTACAGACATGATAAAGTCATACTGTTCAAGCATAAATTGTATGGAATGCCTGCTAATAGGAATATGTAGCATTATTTACATAATAGATGATTGTCATAATGATTATTAATATTGTAGAGGTCATGACATATGGTAACATTATATTGATGAGGGCATATGACAGTGTGAGTAGAGAAGGGGAAGGTATGACAGAGCGGATAGTAGGAATAGATGTGGAAAAGGTATCTGTAGAGGAAGAGAGGGTAGGGTAAGTTAGTAGTGGGGATAGAGAGAGTAGAGGTAGGAAAAGTGTCTGCGTATGACTTATGTGTGTATATGACTTTTAAAGATGCAGTAGTTAATGTATACGGCATGTTTGTATGCTGCATGATGGTTTAGGTACATATCCACACATTTCTCAGGTGGAATGATGATGTATTTGTATTTTAAATCAGAACCTGAGCAAAATACACGTTTTCTCTTTGACATGATCCAGTCTGATAATACTATTTATTTCCTTTGAAATAAGATCTATTTAAAGTCATCAGATAGCACAATTAGGACCCATTATCTTTTGTCAGACCGGTTCTTTCGTTGTCTCTCTCAAAAATCAAGCACACTCATTTACATAGGAGTCCCAATGTCTGCAGATGACTTTCAGACAGAATCACTGACATTTCCTTCCTATGCCGCTTCCTTCCTATTGAAAACACTCTGGGTCATTGTTATTCAACTGCCCTCACATGTTATGATTTCTGAAGTCATTCAGAGTCTTATGACTGTTGTGTTTCCTGCTGGGGTAAGGAGGTGTCAATCCTGTACTTCAGAAGAAATGTTGCTGTGTTCTCTTGTAATCTTATTTACATCAAATATCTTCACATACATTCATTTCATTTTGAATCCGGACAACTCATATTTGTTCATTAATATTTGTCACCTCTACAGGGTGCTTTTCCTCTGTACTTCATCTCTGCTCTTTGATAAGCACGTGCTTACTCCAAGGCATCTTTTTCATGTTTTGATAATAGTGCATTTCTGAAAAATAAGTCATATCTAGTACACTGTAAGTAATCATCTGTTTTCTATCCGCCCAACAGCTTCATTTTATTTATTTGATTTTTTAAGTAGTGCTTGTTTTCAGCTTCATCCAAGGTGGTCACAACAGATTGAATATACTGTGTAAAAATCAAAGTAAAAATATAGAACGTTTGTTGAAAAGGCATACATGTATGTGTTAGTACTACTCTAGCATACACAGTGAGTGCAATACTATAAACTGACATTTGTGTATATACAAGACGTACAAGTTATTGGGGAAAAATAAATCAGGTATTAAGAAGAGGGTAAGGAGAGGAATATTCGACAGGAAGGGTGCATGATGCAAGGAGAGATACTTGAATGCATAAACACTTGAGAAAGAAAATGGTTTTATTACAGTTGACATTGAAGTCCCTTTGAATTCAACAGAGTATTCACTATCTTACTAGCTGATGAGGTATGTGTGTGTCTGTATGCGTGCACATACACATTCATATATTATTTGAATTCTATTTCCTTAGAAATATCTGTTCTACACATGTACGTTTGGGAAGATCGGTCTGTTTAGAATTAAAAATAAATATATACTTTGTCTGAGTCCACACAATTGCCCCTATTTTTGGCTTACATGTTTGCCCTGACATAGTACAATCCATAATGATTTTCTAATAAGCTGTTGGATTCTCAAAATCAAATAATGACATTAATAGCACTGATCAACTCTGTTTCATAAAAGGGATGCCAATTCATGTAGTCTTATTTTGTGAGCTTACTAAATTAATAGTACTGCTATTTTGAAAAGTTTCTGATTTGGAAGCTTTCTACATGAGTCTGTTGCTGAAAGGATATTATGCTTGCCAAGTATTCAACTTAGACAAGCTGCATAATTCAATCATAACAGAAAGCAGTGGGTCCAATAAGAGGCTTGATGAAGTAGCTGTTAAGAAGAAACAAAATTATTTTATTGTTCAGCTTGGCATTGCATAAGATGGTTCAGGTTATGCTATGACAGAATTGCTATGCAAAAATAACCACGTGAACAGCCACAAGTCAATCCAAAGTAAATATACTACTGAGTATATTTTAAGAAATTGATATATTGGCCTAAACTATGGATTGATATTTCATTTCTTTTCTTTTCTTTTGTTTAACTCCTAATTCCTGAGAAAGTGCTAGTCAAAAGTCAGGAGTAAAAAAACATATGAAGGAAGAGTGGCACAGCAGGCTGTGATTTCTTTGATGTCTATTGTCATGCAGAGTTGACTAAGTAGCTGACCCTAAGCAAGCTGGAAATGGATTCTAGATCATTGAAGGAGGGCAGATGGGAGGAGTAACTTGGTCAGGAACTGACAGTAACAAATCTGCTCTTTGTAAAAAGTATTTTTTTATTTCAGTAATTTGTTGACACTTTTGCAAGCTTTTTTTCAGAGAATGTGTAGTACATCAACAGGAACAACATTTGTAAAACTCAGTACAGACCAGTCAATAACACATGATCTGCAGACTCTTAAACTTGACAGTTTTTTTTTTTAGGTTTCCCGTTGTAAGTGAATGGAAGTCTAATCTGACAACAAATGGTAGGGCTACTTTTTCTCACATTCAGGGCTGTCTTACTGCATTTTGGGAAAGATTTAGCTTTCCAAAGGAAAAAAAAACTCTTATTAGTATGTCTGCCCCCATGTAGGCAGACAAGGATAAAAAATAAATAAATAAAATTAGGCCACGGTGGAGTAGCGGCTAGTGTTGTCACATCACAGCAAGAAGTTCTCAGGTTTGATTCTCAGCTGGAGCCCCTTTTGTGTGGAGTCTGCATGTCCTCCCTGTGGTCGAGTGAATTTAAAGACATGCAGGTAGGTGCGAGATTGTGTGTGCCTTCTCTGAAGTTTGGGCACCGGGCTGGTAACTCGACACTGTAAAAATTCACTGCCAATCATTAGCGGACCAGAGTTCTACTGTGGTGACCCCTAACTGGGAAAAGCCAAAAGACAGTTTAGGAATGAATACTTATTTTGTGGCAAGTGGCTTAAAGCCAAAAGACAGTTTAGGAATGAATACTTATTTTGTGGCAAGTGGCTTTTAGTGGTGCAGAAAATCATGACTAGATAAAAAATATGTTTTTCCAGCATTTGCCCGTAGTGGTTCTTTAACCATCCATTGATGTAGACTGCACTTGAAAAGGGTCAGGAAAGGCCTTTGCTTTACATGAATTATAAGCTTGTTCCAGAGAAAGAGTAGAATCTGAGAGATGTTTCTATCTTTCAAACATGATTTGGCATGTCAGAGGCTAGGTTAATATCCTTAGAATGGGTGACTCTCATGCAATGTGCTTTACCAGTGTGTAACACTTCCATCAGGGCTAGATTGTAGACTGCCTTGCAGGCCAGACACAATTCAGCCCTTAATAGTCTGTAGGGGACAGAATACATGATATGGGTTTCAATCTTTCCATGTAGGACTTGTCTTTTACACTCTGTGTTTTATTTGTGCAAAATCTCTGGTGTTGCTTCAGAGTGTTGCAGATGTATGGTGAGTTACATGTAGAGTGTACATTATTCTCAATTATTTTTGTGATGACGGCCTTGTACAATGGAAATATAACATCCTTTGATCTGGAAAACATGCCTATACTTTTTAGTTGTGCCATATAGAAGGAATTTGTCACTACTGTCAACACATGGTGGTTGAACTTCCAATTCCTATCGACCGGAGTGTCCAGATCAAATACCACAAGGTCTACTCATTGCGGAGTACTGTCTATATTGTATATTAGCTTGGGTATTTGCTTTACAAAAGGGACAATTATGCATTTTTTGGACATTTAATGTGTCATTACAGCTCTGGCACCAGTCATCTGTGTGCATTAATACTTTCTGCAGTATATCAATACAGTTACTGGATTCAAGGATTGTCCACAGTTTGTAGTCATCCACAAAGTTGGTTGGACAAAAGCTGTCTAAGTTTGCCTTGACTTCTGTGAATTAAATAGCAAACACAAAAAGGCATAGTACAAAATCCTGAGGTACTGCACTAGTCACTGGCCTCTTGCTAGAGGTGAATTCAAACACTTTGACAGTATGTGTCCTGGTGGAGATTCATGGGGCTACCCACTTGGTGACGTAGTGGTTTATGGCCAGTTGAGACAGTTTCTCTGTAATACAGGATTGTGTAACTGTGTCTAATGCCTTGGCCAGGTCAAGTTAGATGGGATGCACATTCCTTCCCTCCTCCATGGCCTTCAAGACCTTCTTGAAGAAATCAACCAAATTTAACAGATGTGATCTAGCCTTATCAAATCAAAAATGGTTGGTCACACAGTCAGGATATTACCTAAGTTCTGTTGAAAAGGTCGATGATGATTCTTTCCATTGGCTTACATAAGAGGCTAGTCGGACTTATGTGTCTATAATTCCCTGAGTCGAGTGATGGTTAACCATAGTTAATACAGTTGACTATTGCCATCCACCATTTTGCCAGAAAATAGCCTGTCTGGGGCTGTGGTTATGTCAGGATTCAACTGTGCATCTACTAGGTCACAATTTAGTTTAATGATAAGGCAACATCAGATGTTGTCAGGCCTCAGTGATGCCATGTTTTTACACTCAGAAAGTGCACAGATACTCTGCTCTCTTGATAAAATATGCTGAATAATGTTTGCATGTATACTTTTGGTGATGACCACTAGAGATGGGGGTGAAGTTTGGTCAAAATTTGTTAGGGATTATGTTGTCTACTGTGTCGGGATGAGTATTGTTGGTGCCATCCACAACCAGCTGTGCAAATACCTGTGTATTCCCCTTATGATTTTTTACTTAAAAAAAAAAAAAAAAAGATTTGTGACAAAACCTCCAAATATAACCTTGGGTATGCATCACATGACACACAGTGGGAGTGTTAACAGTTGTACAAATCTACCTATTTCAAGTCATTATGTCACTTGCACATCATATACCTGTATACCTGTATGGCTCTGATACCATAAATCACCACATTACAAATGAGGTGAATGCAGTTCATACAGAACAGTTAATGACACAAATGCTGACAGTCTTACAAAGCTGCTGGGCAACATCTGAATAATCCTTGTTAAGAGTAACAAAATCATGCATACAATAAATTCCATAAGGTTGCAAATGAATCTAAACTGGTTATATATTTGTGTATATACCAGCATTACAATATGGGAATGAAATGATGTGTATTTGCCTATGTAATCAGTATGATGTAATATTGATGTATGTCGCATGGCATTTCATGGTGGCAGTTATACATATGCACACATATGCAATACTGCAAGTGTCACTGTGATGGTTGAATGAAAAATGTGTAGAATGTTAATATACTCCAATACAAAAAGACATGGCTTAGTAAGGCAACATTATACATAGCATCATTACATGTCAACAGTCCTCAGGAGGCATATTACTACAGCTGTTAAGGAAGGAACATTTAATCAAATGGTAACAGTGGCCATCAATATATTACATCAAATATCAGATTGGAATACACTGTTGTAGAGCTACCATACATCCACACCTCAACACAGCACATGCGGATGTCAGCAACATTGACACATGCAAGCTTTATAGGTCATAGGACATCACTAGGCTAATGGCTGATAACCAACATCACATAAAATCATAGCCATTATTCTAGCCTTCAAACCAAAATCAATATATTTATTTGATAAAAGAAAGTATGGGTCAGTGCATATATGTGCATGTGTTTGACTGTATTACATACTGCCTCTGTCCGTATGTGACATGTGCACCACCTCATGACAGAATCAGCGATCGCACATTCTGTGGTCTGCAGATGGCTTGAAGAGGGTCATGAGAGGACTGTCCTTCACAATCTGTGCATGCATCTTTGAGATGATGACATCCTCCAGTGTTCTGCAGAAAGGATGTTATGTTGACAGAGAGAAAAAAGGGATGTTGGATTCATGGGGCTATGTTAAAGATTCCTTGAGTGGGATTCAAATGAAAAGAGATTCAAAAGATCCTCTATTGGCTGTAATATACTACCAACCCCCCCCCACACACACACACACACACAGCAGTTGAATGAGGTCATATTTGAACATTAGACCTGTGTATGTATATAAATTTGTTTCCATCCAATGCAACAGTAGCACCATCACAGATGTCTCACTTTACATTGTCACAGTGCACTTGATAGAGGATGACAGCATCATTGTATGCTGAGAAGATGGAAGGAGTGTGTGACATAGATGTAGAGTCACATCTTGATGTAAAATTGTTTCCACACTCATATTTGAATGAACACACACACAGACACACACACACACACACACACACACACACACACACACACACACACACACATACACATTTTCTGCTGTGAAATTAGAATCACAAACTACCTAGCTACACAGTCTAGAGAACACAGTAGTTAATGCTCATGCCAACACAGACATCTAAGTATAACACTGTCAGACTGCATCTTAGAGGGGACCACATCATAGTTGTATGTTGAGTATAAGAAGTGAGTAGGAATGCATGGCATAACTGTGGTCTCACATATTATTTCAAAATTGTGTCCCAACTGATAGTTGAATGAACACACACACACACACACACACACACACACACACACACACACACACACACACACACACACACACACGTTAACTGTAGTGAGCTTAGAACCCATAGCTACAGAACACAGTACTTAATGATAGCACCACAGCACAAGTCTGACTTTCATGTTGTCAGAGAACACTTTGTAGCAGATGACATCATCAGTGTCTGGTGAGAAGACGAGGTTAGTAGGAGAGTCTCACATGCTAATATAAAATGGCCTCTAGAATGAAAGCTAACTGAACATGCACACACAAGTTGACACCAAGAATATTAGAACCCCTACCTTTCTAGTTACACAAGCTAGAGAGCACGGTACTTAACATTAGTGCCACAACACAAGTGTCTAGAAGGAGAACTAACTCAACAGACACTAGCTGACTGCAGTGATATTAGAACCCCTACCTAACTAGTTACACAAGCTAGAGAACACAGAGCTGAACAATAGCATCACAGCACAAGTCTAAGTTTCATGTTGTCAGTGAACACATTTTAGCAGATGACATTATTCATGTATGTTGGGAAGAAGTTGTAAGGATTGTATGAAATTGCTGTGCAGTCATGTATAACTGTATAACTCTTATCTCAGTGGGACTTGAGTGATGACATTAGGACATAAGTCATGTTCTTCTGACTATGCACGCACACACACAGTTAGATATTTAGGCACACACATAAGTTGACTGTTGTGCAGTTTGAATCCCTAACTAGCTGGTCCAGCTGCAGAACACATTGCTTATCATTTACGCCATCAAAGAAGTCTAATTTTTTCATTGTTGCAATGATCTTTATAGATGATAACAGCATTATAATTTTGCAGGTAACATATACTGTTATGAGACTTGTGTGCAGAGGCTGCACTTCAGATTTGCTTTTGTGCTTTTAATGTGCCAAAATAATTTGTCATCTTGTTAAACTATATGAAATAAGCTGTCATAAATTCATGTTGCAGAACTGAAACATACATGTACCTGATTCTCAATATGTTGTGTACATAGTACACTCAGTCGCACACACATGCAAACACACACACACACACACACACACACACACACACACACACACACACACACACACACACACACACACACACACACACACACACTTGGGAAACAGGAGGAATGCAAGTGTTGATGTATGTGTGTTCATATTCTGATGAATTCATGTCTGCAGTAATAGATTTTTCAGACAATATCAATGTGGTATGGCCAGTGATGATCAATGGCTAGTGTCAGTATAAAGCCTTAACAAATGTAACAATACAGTTTTGCTTCTTATTTCTGTGGTGTAGTTGACATTAGACATATTACTGAGATATTATTTTTCAGTACATTGCTGCAGGGCACACATGAGTCTGAGTAAGTATCTTTTTCACGGAATAACAAGTCCCTTCCCTTCTGTTGTGTATAACAATGCCTTTTGATGTGATAGAAGATAACTGGACAGCAATCACAGTAATGCATGCCAGGCACCTTTGTACATTGTGCATTACTGAGAAACTGATTTGTGCGAATGATGGCAAAAGTGTTTGTGCATTCAAGATTCACATTTAATGAATCCAACTTGAACTTGAGAAGTACTTATGCATATATGCTATGGGAGAAATAGCTGGCAGATGCTATGCTTTTCATACTGTAGTTAATATTGGATATGTTATGTCATAACTTTTATGGCATTAAGAACTGTTGCTATTATCTTCCCTGTTTGTACAGAGTTAAGCGAAGAGCAAAAGTGGTTCTCCGCTTAAATGGTAAAATAGTGATATTTCTATTGGTTTGCCTTCCTTTGCACAAAGAGAGTCATTTGCATTTTGTAACATTCAGTAGCCTACATAACTGTCAGAGTAAATGTTTCAAAGTACTGACTTTACTCTGGTTTAAGTGTGCTCCTCTAGTGCAGCGAGTTTAAGGAGCAATGCATGCAGATACCTGGACTAGTGCAGCTGATGGCAACAATTTACATGGTTTTGCCATAGCACATGAAGAGTCATTCAGCATCGCTCAGCATGGATGTGTGATACCAAGCTCTGCACAAATGCAGAGGACAAAAAACTGAAGGCTTTATTAGGGGCCTTTTCTGACCATGTGTATAGTATGTGATTTTATTTTTTGAGCAGATTAAAAGTGTCAAAATGGGGTAGATACAAAAGTGATCAAATGGGAGGCAAGCAGGGGGAAGAACAAAAGGAAAGCAATTAAGAAATTTAAAGAATGGAATTTGGAATTAACCATAGCTGTCCTCTTCTTTAACACTCATCTGAACATGTATAGAAAATTGGATGAAATTGGACTGTTTTGTCAAAACAGATGGTTGACAACAATAGATTCATGTTGCACAGACAACTGGAGAAATTGTGTATTGAGTACAGGTGTAGACAAAAAGGACAAACACAGGTATGGTGATGTGCACAAAAGTTTGGAGGACACCATGACTGGGGATAGGGACATCAGAGGCACATGCCTGTCAAGCATGGGAACAGTGAGAACCTAGTCCCCAACCTAAAAAACTGTCATCACTGTCCCCTTCCTCAGCTCTCTGTTGAATTGCTTAATATGAGCTTTTTTCTTTATTCTAAGGTGCAACTTCTCCATATGGCTGAGGTGTGTACCAGTGTTAGATTCTAATATCTGTTGTACTATCCCTGGCAGCTCCTAGTGGGGGATGTAATCCCCACCTCCACCAATACTCCAGTAGGGTACTAATGCACTAGCAGCCAGTGCAATGCTACCTGATGCTGATGAGTCAGGTAGAGCAGGGCTGTGAAGGCAGCACTGCTTGGTTGCAACCAAGATGGGCTGAGTGCTGCTGTGGCAGCCAGTGGAGGGTTTGCTACAGCAGGTGGCCTAGCTCCCTGTGCTGAAAATAATTTTGTGTGTTGGCAGAAAAGTATGACATTAAAATGGTATGTTCACATGTATAAAAAAATAAAAATAAAAAAGAAAGATAAGGGATGGGGTGAGACAAAAAAGAAAACAGATTATTAGAACCATTATATGTCATGTATAGTCTTTATTACAATTAAATACACATTTTTATTATATTAGCTATACAACTTTCCAAATCCAAAATAAGATTGTGAATCGTAACAAGTAATCCTTGTGATATGCAGATATTATATATATGCTTTCAAAGATAGTACAGATTAAGTTAATAACATAGCATTAAAGTAAATTTTGCTGGAATTAAAATTATCTACTGATGTTTTTGTAATTGGAATATATGTGTTACTTGTAAGAATTGAACCCACCAAATCTGAATACTCATTGCACTTTCTTAATACAATTATTTAGAGCTACAGAAGAAAGCATGCATGCTTGCTTTTACAGCTAAAATTGGCATGCTTAAGTTGCTAGTAATGTATGGAACAACAATAATTTTAATACAATCATGCTAATTTGTACAGCATACATATCCCTTTTCTCTCTAAGTCTTTCTAATCTGTCAGCATGTGCTTCCCTGTTTGCTGAAATTTCCTAAGCAGCTATAAAATAAAAGACAGAAAAATAGACGCGAAGGCATTACGCATACTAGTCTTGGCTATCTAAAGCTTTCCACATCACTTAAATTTGCTTTATCTGTATACTTACACAACTGTGGGATACCAGTAGTCCTAAACTCATGCAGCCACTAGTTGAGTTGTGCCTGCTTGTGCCATTTCAGGTCATTATAATAATGTTTGCATTGCTCCCCAGTGTGTGGTATGCCACACACTAGGGAGTAATGTGTGGTATGCCAGTCACACTGGAGAAAGCCTTGGCCAGACTGTTCCAAGCCTCTGGCTTATACTGAGATGCAGTATAGTCCCCCTGAAGCTGCCTAATGCTGTAGTGCTTTTCAAAGACTGCAATAATTATTTTTGACTCATCCACATCCCACTTTTGAGTCCTAAATTGGGAACAATCCTTCCCAGCTCCTGCCATGTATGCACAGGTCCTCCAAGAACAGTTAAAGTGTTTTCCTGACAATTCATGATATTAGATTTTATGGCCAGTGTGCAAACCCACACAACCATGCCAACCACATTTGAGTGATGTTAAGCAGAGAGCAGCATTACCAAACTGAGTGGAAGGTGGTTTATGAAATAGGAAGGATATTGTGACAGCTGGCATTCATTTATGGCATGTATGCTGACAGACCCGACAACACTTTTGCAGTGGTCAACACTGATATGTTAAATGACTTAGCTTTTAAGACCTTAATTTGTGAGATCAGTTTTATGACTTGACAAATATTTTGTAGAGTCTTGCACACTGATAAAAATAGTCTGCACAATGTGTGAGTCAAATCTATGTAAACTAGAGAATACATATATTTCCACATAGGTGCTTTTTGCTCATTGCCACAGAAGAAGAGTTTGCCAACCATGGCCATTAATAATACAAACCTTAAAGAGTTAGTGATGCTATACTTCAGTTAATGATGTATGTGTGTAACATGTCAAGGCCCTGGATAATGCATTCTCAGATGTAATACATGAGCAATGTATAACAATATACTGGAAATGCATATACTTGTATTACTTTCAGAGTAGATTTTTGAGTTCTGGTTCAGACCACACAATGCATTCTGTTTTACAGCTGCACTTGTGTTATGGGAAGGGTGTAGATAACTGTCAGTAAACTATGAAGTCCATCCCAGGTCAGAAAATACATTTTTACTACAGGACAATATTTGTCTTGATACACCAATTCCATATACAATACATATGATACCATGTGTATGCTCAATTAAGCTGCTATACATAGCTATTTTTATGTATAATTATCTTTATATTGTTATTTCTGTTATAAATTACAGTGGGACACCATTAATAAAAATGAGGGTGTGCTGGATTAGAACCCTGATTCATCTGTGTTTTGGTTATGAGCTGACACCTGGTACTACAGGAAAAGCTACGCATCAGGTGTATTTTTTTCAGTCGGTACTGTCCAGAGTGCTGAAGGCCATGCAACATCACTTAGCCTGTTTTCGTGAAAGAAGTCAAAGCAAGTAAAAATGTTTCTTTTTTGCAAGCAGCAATGTTTCTTCTTTTTTTTCTTTGCACAAAGGTGAGCAATGCCCAAAGGCACAGACAAAAGCAAATATAAATTATATCTGTTTATACTCATCATGATAGTCTCTCGGTAAAAACAAAATGCTGTGGAACTCAAACCAGGGTCTACTTATCTTCTTTTTTATGCACCTCAATATCTTTACACCTTGTGCTACACACACATTTGGGTCACAGGTGTACATACAGTTGGGTCACAGGTGTAATTTCTGCTGTCATTATCATCCAAGGTGTTGACTGTTGCACAATGTCACTAAGTGTGTTTGTGCTTCTTATGGTGACTGAAGTTGATTTTTAACTTTTTATGCATTTGACCATGTTTGTGCTAACCTGAGTGCCAAGCAAATATAAAAGGCCAAAAATAAATAAAAAATTTAAATTAAACATAAGTTAAACAATTACACAGCTCTGGATTTCAACTATCAGAGTAATGGAATTACAAAACACCATTGGAGTGTGTTATCTCTGTTTGCCACAAACACAGCTTTGCAACAGCAATCAAAGCATGTGCATACAAGCAATTTACATTTCCTCTACAGTATTAACAGGACATACACTTGTACGTTCCCATTTGGTTGTACATGTGTGGTGTGATGATGTGATATATTGCCAGTATGCCATGAAAAGTAGGGCAATGGATGTGTAACATATGCCAGCATAGCTAGCTGGAGTTTTGTAAAAAAATATATGTCATCTGTATATTAAACTGATTTTTACAGGTACTTGTATTGAAAATATATTTGTAAAGTTGCTTGTGTTAAAAAATGTACCAACAGTGTGCCCTGCTGTACAGAAAAAGAAATACATCTGTATTTCAGACTGTATTATAACTGTTGAAATTAATATTATAACAGGATACTGGAAGAGAAGAGGTTAATCTCAGTCCAGCTAACTTTGAAAAATATTTTGAAAGAAAATTACCTGGCTTAGGCCATAAAGATTGTATCTTACAGTCCTGACTGCACAGCCAGAGAAAATTGTCATTGAAAACAAGGACTAGGAATCCTGCTGTATTGTCCTTAGCAGTGAACTAATTCCTACTCTGGAAGGGTGTAAGCGTTGAAATGGTTTTATGGCTTCCAAATGCTATAGCACATGTTAGCAAAGATCTGTCTGTGTGTATAGTAACACATATGTGTGATATTCTGCTTCATTTTCTAGTAGGGGGGGTAGAATGGGAACCAGAAGTCAGATGACCAGATATATGCAATGCCACTCTATAATCCAACACTGAAACAATGTTTTAATACTAGATGAGACAGAAGTCTCAATGCAGTCTGCTTTTGACACCTGACAAAGAAGGAAGACAACTCACCCACTTCATCTTGCCTTGCTTTAGTAAGTAACTAGGGAACAGCAATTCTTTAGATCAGTCAGGAAAATATAGTGAGATTATTAAAGTACTGTTTTTTATCTATTCATCTGTGTTATTTTAATATTTTCTGTGATTGAAACTCTGGTGTTTATTGTAAATTGATATTTAGTATTTTTATGTTCTTTTTATTATTTATTATTACATTTATTATTACATATATTACATATATTTAAACCTTTCACTGTGGCTGGTCTTTTAGTGTCTTTTATTGAATATTTCAAACTTTGAGATTACTTATATTTATTTGCTGATACTGTGGCTGCTCCTGAAAGCCTTGCTGTTTAGTCAACATTCCCGTTTATATTACTATTAATTTTACTCAGTATAACTGGGTACCCTTGTAAGAGGCTTAGAGTAGCTGGCTTTGGAGTGTCCTGGTGGCAGTGACTACCATACAGTCTGTGCAGAGGGGCATATCTAGTAAATCTGGGATAGCCTTTCCCAGGTTTGTGTGTGTGTGTGTGTGTGTGTGTGTGTGTGTGTGTGTGTGTGTGTGTGTGTGTGTGTGTGTGTGTGTGTGTGTGTGTGTGTGTGTAAATGAAATCTCAAAGAATGTGTTTATCTGCTTGGAGCAGGAACACGCAGCACTAGTTTCACAGAGAGAGTGGTGGAGGACCTGGGTTGGGAAATGCAGCTGAGGACTCAATTATGTAGCTGTGCCTGTGGGGAAGTCTTATTGGTAGCCTTGAGAGAGAGAAAGATAGGGAAAGTCAGACCCCGGACTGAGTGTGTTCCCTGTGTCCTCTTAAAGGAATTGTGCTCAGTGCAGGCAGCTGAACCTGGAAAAAACGTGTGTATGTATGTTTGTTCCAAATGAGCATCCCTCACCAGTGTCAGTGTTGAAGATTCAGGATCCTTGATTTCTGGCCCGGGGAGGGGGGGTGTCACATGTGGCTTACATATTTACTGCAATGGGTGATCACACAACCATTTATAAATATGTTTGCACAAATGCAGCTCTGTCTTCTCTTAGTATTGTGTTCATTTTTCCCTTATCTCTGCTATATTCTCAGACATGCAGTCTATAGTACAGTTCCTATAATTTTCCTTTAAATATCTGATAAAAATACATGACTTTGTGCATCAGTTTTCAGCAAAGGCATGAGAATTTTGCTATTATTAATCATAATGATAAATGTGTGCTGTTCTGTTTCATTTAAAAACTCACTGAAGTTATTTCCACACTATGTAAGTGTATCCTAACTGACTGTTTTCTCTCTCTCACACATTAATCATTCACAGTTGCAAGCCAGTAGCAGCTAACAATGGTGTAGAACCTGCACTATGTTTACCTCTGCTATACAAATTCAAAAGTTTGGTATTGAGCAATTCTAACAAGTTCACACCTCATTTGCATCTTCACAGATCTCAGAGGGCTGAATGTTCACTATAACTAGGTAACTGTGTAGCTAGCGAACTTGAAAGTGAGAAGACGCGTGTATTTTGACAAAACAGAAGATTGGTATTCATTTTAATGTGATTTATTGGCAGAGAATGCTTATAATTTGGGAAAGGTATGTTTGTGTTATTCAAGTACATTCTAAATTTTGCAAAATGTTACAAATGTATTTATATATCCAGCAGAAAATGGAACTTTTATACGTATGCACTTCTTTTACTTCACTGTTATAATAGACATTTTCAGCAGTGATTAGATTTCAGAGATAGACAGGTTACACTTTCAGCACAACTATTATTTTTTAAATTTGATTTTACAATGTTCTATGTTATTGGAGAGAAGTGTAATCTACATGTCACTGACATTAGTGTTATGCTTCTGAGATGGCCCGGGGCATCCTCCACAGGGGTGGTGGGCACAGTGAGAAGTGACTGTCCTTCATAATTGTCTTTTCTGTTGTGAATGTGTACACATCCTAATAATTGTTTGGAAAGCATATATACATTACTTCTGTGGTTTGTACAAACCTTCAATTGTTTGGTGTATTGAGGTGGAGAAGGCTAATACCATTGTGAGGTCCAAGAAGAGAAGTGTGTTTCCAGTGCTTTTCTGTTGAAAATGTATAGGCATTCTGATATTATCAACAGACACAGATACAAAAAATTTGTATTAAATCAAAAGTGTTTCAAGTGCTTAATGTTGACAAAAGGGTACACAGACTGATTATTATACTGATTATTTTTTGTAAGTAATACATTCATTATGTGATATTTATCTGTTTTATCCTTCTCTGTATTATGTCACTCAGGATTATGGAAACAAAGCCTACAAATCCACTGAAAGCCCCTTTCAGTGACACAGAACATGAGGTGATACTACAGGCTCTGAGGTACCATGTAGTCTTTCTGCTTGATAGAGGATGTGTCGCTATGGCTACCAGAAAGGAGATTAAAAACCAGTTAGTTAACAATGTCAATGCAGTAGGAGGTTGCAGCAGAAATTATAAACAGGTGAGGCATTGGGTTACTGATATGCTTTCATCAGTCTGGAGGAGAACAGCTGCAGTTGCCCAAGAACAGCTGACTATGGGGTATGGTCCTGCCACTGAGCTGCCATTGACAACAAATGAGAAGTTTCTGTCCACTGTCAGAGATCAGCACAGCTCAGTGGAAACTGCACACCATGTGTGTGATGTCAGTGCTGATGTTGCTGGGAGGACAACTATGCCCCCGGAGCAGCGGCAAGTTTTATATTTGTTTGTGGAGTAAAATATAGACTTTGACTATTGCTTCCTGTGAATTTTTTTTTTTTTGCATTTGTGCCTTTTGATAAGTAAATAGAGTTATACAAGAGAGTTGTTCAGAGCACATACATGTGGGTGGACATCTTAGCCAACTTTCAGTTTCAGTTATTTCTTACAGGATATATAGGCAATTGTGTGTGCACTGTCCCCATGTGTTATTCCTATTGTGATGCTTAATTGCTGTCCTTTCCTTCCTTCATCAGGTCCAGGGCCATCCTCCCTGCAAAGTATGGAGACATATGCATATGGTAAGCAAATGTTTATTTTCTTATTACTGACCACTCTTTAGCTATATAATTATCTGTATGTGTGATTAGGTTCATAGGTTGGTACTAGGCTATCGGCCCTAGGGCCTATACAAGCCTAGCCATAACAATTCCCTGGATATTTCTTCCCACAATATTTAGGGGGTAATGAGTGTCTGTATTGCTTTACCATCTGCAATTATGTGACCAGTGTTACTTTGTTATCATATATATTGGTTTAATATTTGGTGTAGTAGTAATTTCATTTTTGTGTTTTTTGCTTGTTATCAGAGGTGATCCTGAAAGTGGAAGTGTAGGACTCCTACCACCTAAAGTTGGAGTATAACTAAGCTCTGATGATGATGGTGGCCAAACGGCGCCACAGTCAAGGGGCACATAGGATGAATTTGACACTGTGGTTGTAATTCACACATCCCCTGTATTTCCTTCAGACACAGTCAGTATGCCTACACATAGCCATCCAACTGAGCCCTCAGATATTGGACAGGTTGAATGTGACACACTTGATCAAGTCAGTATGGTTACTGTGGCTTCAGGGACGGTTGACTCTGGTCATAGCCAAAGTGAGGGTGAGGTTCCATGAAGGAGGATCAGTATAGGTGCTCGATGGATACCTGTTGTCCACTCTCTACCTGATCCTGGTGTGTCATTATGTGCCACTCGATGTATGTTTAGGGCCATCATGGAGGCACAATGGCCTCTGAGGACATGCTTAGGATTGTAGATGTGGCACAGGCTGACATGGGTAACTGTCTCTGCTGTGTGATCAATTCCATGGATGAATGAATGACACAACGGAATGGGCAGTGTCTGTGATGGAAAGTCTGCTGGGTGGAGACATCATCCACATGGCCATACAACCTCATTTGTTGTTAGCCACTATGACCATGCCCGATCCCACTCCCATAGAGGTACTACTTCTACTGCTCCATCAATGCCTGAGATACCCACACCCAGATATGGTAGGCCACGGGGTCATGAACCTGGCGATAGTTGTAAGGAGTGATCATCCAGCAGACATCGCTTACATTCAGGTAGCACCAGCACATCTAACTATGGGCATGGACAACTCCTGCAACTCCTGGCAGAGCCAATTCTCCCTAGCGGGGGTGATGACGATGAAATGATACCTCTACCATGCATATCTCACACCTGTCTGTCATTCCATGACATAGAGCTAGCACGCAGCTTGGCTGTGTTCATGTAGACACTCACACACATATTTCACATTGAGTGCCCATACAAACAGCCACACATAACAGGTACATGAGGCATCTATGAGGCTTGCAGGTCATTCTATCTCAGTGCCTATTTGATAATTTGCTACATTTCTCCCTACCTGTCTTTCTTACTCATACACACTCACTACCTTTTGTGCCAGACTTTGATTTCTCCTCCCCCAATCCTACCCTGTGCCAGTGATAAAAACCATGTCATCACCTTGATTCTATCTTTTGTTTTCAAGGATACAAGTGCATTTTTTTCGAATGCACAGGTGCATAGCTAACTGAGATGTTATTTTGAAACTTCTACTGAGGTCTTACATCCTTTTGACTGCTGCGATTACTGCCTTGAAATTGTTGATACATCAGTGGGGCATGTTTTTCCACACTTGTGAGTATGCAGGGATAATTACACTTTGCTCTGCTTTTTCTATTGAGTATATTTTCAGTGTGTGAGGCATGTTAGCTGATAAATGGCAGAAATCTTTGGCATAAGTCATTCCTGTCACATATTCATGTCATTGCTGGACAACGCATGCATATTCAAAAACACCAGCACAAGAGAATTAAATCCAAACACAAACTCCAAGCACTTTACCAGTTGCCTTTATTAATGATCTGGTACCTCGGCCTTTCGCCTTCAAAGGATCACAAAAAGTGTATGTATTATCATAAATATATACACACACACACACACACATAAATTGATAGCAATTATCACAGGCACCTAATGTCAATTAATTAATCAAATGCTGATGTAATCACAAAATTAAAGTGACATTTGCAATTGAGTCAAAAAAGGAACAATATATCATAAGAAACCACATAACAAATGTTAAACAACATCCATAATAATATCATACTAATAATTATTATGGTATAAACTAAATACCTAGTTCCAAATTAAGCCCATGGGGCTTCAGAGTTTTAAATTTTAGAATCATTTTAGTCTCCAATTCAAGTAATTTTTGAGAATAATTCCCCCCTCCTCCAGTAAAAAATGGTTTACCCAGTATACAAAATCTCAGACTATTTGGGCAACCATCATGTTTATCAAGAAAATGTTTGGCCACAGGGCTAATTTCATTATGGTTTCTAATATTTTTTAAAAGCTCTAAGATACGAATTCGAACCATCCTTTTTGTTTGCCCTATGTACTAAATGCCTACACACGAACAACCTAAAATATATACTACTCCTATAGATCTACAATTAAAGTAAAATCTAGGGGTAAAAGGTATGCCATTAATCCTATTCACATTAATAACCCTCTCACAGAGACTACAGTGACCACAAGGATGTGTGCCTGATGGAAGATTATGCTTTTCATCCCCTTTCAAGAAGTTATAATTCAATAACTCTTTTAAATTTTTCCCCCTCTTATAGGAAAAAGTAATATGTTTAGGAAAAAGATGACCTATATTCTCATCCTCACTAATTATATACCAATATTTTCTCACTATCTTCACTAGTTCATCAGATATAGGGGAAAATTTTGTGATATAAAATAATCTCTCCTCATCATCACACTCTTTACTATTAGATACTGTAAGGTTAGATCTATCCAAGGTGCTCCTAGTATTTCGATACTCACAAGAATTGACAATCCCAAGTAACCTATTTTTACATTTTAACAAATAATCCTTGTCATAACCCCTCTTAATCAACCTCAACTCAACATTATTTAGTTCATTATACCTCTCCATGTCATCACTAGTATGGTCAAAAATTCTTTTAAATTCACCTGAGGGTAATGAACGCAATAAATGCCCAGGATGCATGCTACTCGCATGTAGGAACATATTTACTGAAGTACTTTTCCTAAACGGCCTATAGCCAATGTGTTCCTCATCATGATATAGCGTCACATCCAAGAAATTAATCCTTTCCCTATAAGAGATGGTTAGTCCATGTTCATTCTTATTCAAAATATCAAAAAAATCCAAAAAATTACAAATGTCACCCCTACAGATCAAAAAAAGATCATCAATAAAATGCTTATATAGTACAACATTCTTTTTATAAAAAAGAGTGGGATAAATAAATTGCCTTTGAAAAAATCCCATGTACATAATGGCATATGAGGGCGCAAAAGCAGCCCCCATAGCCGTTCCTTTTAATTGCAAAAAAAATTCGTTATTAAAGCAAAAATAGTTATGGGTAAGACAAAATTCAAGTAAGTTAACCAAAAAAGTGGTTCTAGGTCCATCACCCAGCATCTCCATCACTGCTTCCAACCCCTATCTTTTACTAATATTAGTATATAATGATTTCACATCAATGGTCACCCAATAATAGTCCTGACACCATTTCACCTGAGAGAGCTTATCCAACAAATCCTGAGTATTAGAGATGTGTGCTGTCACTTTATTTAGATGTTTTTTAAGATGAAAATCCAAAAGGATGTTCACATTACTTAGAAAAGAACCTGTCCCTGACACTATAGGCCTACCTGGAGGTCTTTCCAAACATTTATGCACTTTAGGTAGGGCATACAAGATAGGTGTCAACGGTTTCTTAATAAACAATTTACAGACATCCTTATGACTAAAGAAACCAAGATGTTCCCCTCGCTCTAACAAATTTAGAAGTTCATTATTAAATTCCATCACTGGATCCTTTTTTAAGCGCTTATATTCAACCACATTATTTAGTAAATCATTTACCATTTCACAGTAATCTAATTTCTGTGAAATGACCCAATTACCACCTTTATCAGCACACTTAAAAATGAATTCCCTTTTAATTTTCACCATACTCTTAAGGGCCATCCGTTCATTTTTATTTAAGTTATACTGTTTTTTGTTCTTATAGAACTTATCCAACATTAATGACAATTCCTTAAACAAAACTTTAAAAAAAGCGGCAATAGCAGGTACCTTAATATTAGGTGTAAATTTACTATCAGAAATCAAATGGGGAAGTAACAATTTTCCATAACCTGTGTGATAATATTCAACAGTCTCTATATTTTCATCTTCACAGACAAAGTCAGCATCTTCATACTCATAAATAGATACATTTAATAATTCATCATCATATTCAAGATTATTTTCATCAGATATGTTGTTAACAGGATTAATAGCATAGTTCTGAAAATATACTTTCAAGTATAGTTTTCTGATAAACATTTTTAATTCCATATATAAATCACCAAGTGAGGGAAAATACGTAGGCACAAATTTACTGCCTTTAAGCAGCACAGACTTCATATCATCATTAAGAACCAAATTAGATAAATTGATCAAACATAATGTCAGTTCATCCTGTAAACTCACTTGTTCATTCCTTGAAGTGATTTCTGCCCTTTCTACCATTCCTTCCCCGACCTGATTTATTGGTTTGAAAGGAGTTATCAGTCCTCGAGGGATTTGATGTACCATTTGCACCCTCGGTCTCCATGTTACCATCATTAATGGAGTCAGCAAAAGTCACATTTTTGGTACCATAAACATTTCCTTCTCGTTCCCCCGAGGATGCTGAGACGCTTCCTCGCTTCTGTGAACTTCTCCTGACCTTTGACCTACTATGCATGGACTCACATTGCCATGAGAACAGGATACCGGTCTCATAGTCTTTCATGTCCCGTAGAAGTTTATTTCTTTTGCGCTGCAGAATATCGGTTTCTAATTCAGAAATTTTTTCATTCATTTTAGAAAATTGCATCCTGAAACAGGACTCCTCCACCACCTCGTCCTGTAGATGCAATATTTCACTTTTTAATTTGTTATGTGCTCTTTGGTTCCATTTAACCAGTATACGGAGCCATTTCATAGTACATTCTAAGGAAGCCTGCTACCATTCATCAAATAAATCATGTTCCTCTTCAGAAAATTCAGTCGCAGGAAGTCGATCAATACGTAAGCCTCTAGGAGTTAAATTCAAGTTAATATACTTCTCCAAGAGGCAAGTGTCAAGGAACAGATCAATTTCTTTAGTCATAAGTCTTTCTAATAACACAAAACGGCCATCTACCTGACTGTTCCCACCAACATTCCATGGATCCGTATTGTTAAACTTCCTTTCACCTCACTAACCACATCAGCAAAAAAAGTTGCTCCTGGCATATTAATCTGCCCCGAAGCTCCAACTGTCTGAGTCATCTTACAACTGGTAAGTGTCTGGATAAAAAGCAGCAGATAAATCCAAAAACACCAGCACAAGAGAATTAAATCCAAACACAAACTCCAAGCACTTTACCAGTTGCCTTTATTAATGATCTGGTACCTCGCCTTCAAAGGATCACAAAAAGTGTATGTATTATCATAAATATATATATACACACACACACATAAATTGATAGCAATTATCACAGACACCTAATGTCAATTAATTAATCAAATGCTGATGTAATCACAAAATTAAAGTGACATTTGCATGCATATTCTACTTAGATATATTTTCAAGTAACAATATGCACGCATCTGACATTCATTTGTGTTCTTATCCATTTATTTTCCTATTCCAGGTATAACACTTACTTTGATCGTCCTGCAGTTGCAAGTGTTTTAATCCGGGGGTGACTCTGTGTGATGCTAGCAGCACACAGCTATTAAAGAGGTAAGTAAATGTATTGAGCATTGCCTGGCATCAATTTTACTGTATATATGTGCACAGGATGAATGTTGTACCCCTTAGTTGGTTAGCATGTGTGCTGTCCATTGTCTCTTGACTATGAGCAGGCATATTGTGCACACCTATGTCTACATACACCCACAGTGACTGGCGGCTCCCACTCTGACTCCTCACCTGTGTGTGGCTGTAGTGACCTTGCTAGTGGTATTGGAATGTGTGCTTCTTCCCTGTGGTGCTCCTGTTGCAGCTGTTTTCTCAGCATAATATTGTGCAAGATAGCATAGACAGTGATAATTTCAACACATGCACTAGGATCATACTGCCGGACCCACCCTGATTTATCTAAGCACCTAAACTGTCACTTCCTCAGCCCAAACATACGCTCTATGGTATTTCTTGTTTGAGTGGGTGCCTCATTATAGTGCTCCTCTGTGGGCGTGTTTGCCTTTCTGATGGGCATCATCAGCCATGGTTCAATTGTATACCCTGCATTTCCTAGTAAATGGCCCTGTAGGCTTCCCCCCTGGAAAGTATCTGGTAAAGATGTGAGTTGTGCCAGATATGGGAGTCATGATAATTGCCAGGGTTGCCATTCAGGATGATTCCCTTAGTGTTACACATGATTTGGCAGTTAATAAAGTGGAACCTCTTTCTGTTTGTGTAGAACTTTCCCTGTTCAGTGAGTGGTGCTTTGATCTCAATGTGTGTACAATCTATGGCACCCAGGTCTTCAGAGGAGTGTTACTCTATGGGGTAGAAATCCTGCATAATTGTAGTTCTGTCCTCGGGAGTATGAGAAAAGAATATATAGTCAGTGGCATGTTGTAGCATAGCATTCAGGGACTGATGAAGGATCCTGAATGCTGATGCCTATGACAGCCCCAGCATGTCTACTATTGGCCTCTGAAAGGTTCCTGTAGCTAAATGTCTGAGTGCTACACATATCTTGGTCTCCACAGGTATTGGCTCCCCTTGGTTTGTCCTTGATCTCAGATGAGGACAGCAGAGGTTGCAGAGTTCCTGGAGTGTGTCTCTATCCACCTTGCAGTTCTCTATTATTTCCACATCATGCAGACCTTGAAAAGTTAAACAGGTTCTAAACACCTCTCTCCTTCTGACCAGAGGTCTGTCATCATCATCAGTAGCACAGAGTTGAGTCTGTTGCGCATACACATGCAGAAGGGCAATAACGGCCCTAACATTCCTTCCCGCTATTGTAGTTTCTGTGGCTGTAGGTTATGAAATTCAAGGCAAAAGGCTGCACTAAGTGTACGCTATTGCTTTACAGCTTGAGTAGATCACCCCTTTTGATTTGGTTGATTAGCATACAGTTCAGCTGTTTATGCTGTGATTAGTAAGCCGCAATGATTACAGGGTTTGCGTGGCTCTATACATCATGTAGAGCCACTTACTGAATACAAATTGATGTGCACTAGGTTTTAACAAGGTGTGTAGGGTTTATTGAATCCAGCCCTAAATTATTAGTGCACCTAGTATTAACAACCAACAGAGATGCACCAACATTGCTGTCTGTGATCTGTTATATTTTACCTTTGAAAAAATCCTGCCTCGTGTTTATCAAGTATTGCAATATTTATTTTTTTGCCATACTTTCTGAATACATGAGCTCCCAAAATTAGGCTTGAATGCACTACACAGGAGAGGAGGAAGCCCTCTCTAGGAAGGAATGGGAAAGGATATTTAAAAGATTTTCTGGATTTAAATCGATTGTAGATATTTGTGATCAGAATATGAGATGGATTCACAGATGGCATATGGTCCTTCTTCAGCATTTCTTGTAGTGGAGATTGGGAGATGTAAGATGTTGGAGATGTGGGCAGGAACAAACAGTATATATTCACATGTTCTGAAAGCGTAGTGAAGTGAAGCATATATGGTTGGAAGTTTTGAAGGAATGGGGAGGTATTTATGGCAAGAAGATCCCAAGAGGTTGTCATTTTGTTCTTTTGGATTTAGGTGGTCAGGAGGAAGGGTGGTCAGAAAGAGAAAAAGGTCAGCTGTTTATTCTTTCATGTTGGGTTAGAAGTTTAATTTCAAAAGCATGGAGGGAGGGGCTTGATGGTCTGGAGAAAAGAGAGGATAAGGCCTGATAATATTAGAAGGTTATAACAGAGCGGTTGCAGCACAGGTAGATATGGGAGCTAGGCTGAAGTTAACTAGAGAAAGGGAGACATTTGACAAGAAATATCTCATAGGGACATGTGAATTCCACAAAGAGGAGAGGAATATAGGCAGAGTCAGTTTATTTTCTTTGGTGACCATGAGTACAAACACTAAGTTTCTTTAACATGAGTTTAAGATATTTTGAGTAACTACCGGGTAGTTAATAGTCTTTAATGGCATGTTGTTTTTTCTTTAAAAAACATCCTCTGGGGTTTTAGAGATATTTAGAAATTCTAGAATGCTACCAGGCTTGTAGATTGATTTGAAGAGAAAAGTAATTATATGGTGGATAGATATGCAGGTGACTGGGAACCCATGATAGTTAGGAACTGGCGACAAAAACATTTCTGGAGTCTTAGATTAATGAAATGGATAGTGAGGATTACATGTCTGTCTCATGCACAGCTCTGAAATGTACTGGAATTTTTAGCAAGTCTACAATTTTCCTGCATACCTGCAGAAGCTGAAAGGCATTTTGCAGGTAACGTCTATTATTAGAGAGCAGAGAATCAATTAAAGACATCCCCTAAACAGGAGAGAAGGATTTCCTGAGAGGCAGGGCAACACTCTTCTATCACTGATGGCCCTGCACTGTATCTGTTTTACATCCATTCCTGGAGTTTTTATAGAACATGCAGGGGGAGTGGGTATGAAACATAAAAAAGTACCAATGGTTACATGGATGATAGTTATCAGATGATTTAGGTATAGAATGACAAATTCAGGGTGATCAGTTAAAAAGCCAGATGACATGGTGGACCCCTCAAAAATGCAACCAAAATGTTCTTAATATCCTATGAAGTTACCCAAATGATACCACAGTCATGCCTAGCTGGTAAAGCAAATTTATAAACCCCCTCTACATATCTCATTAATCTACCCCATAATTTTATATAATGCCACATTCTATAGATTCAAAATTAAACAATTAATTCAAGTAAAAAATTCTAAAGATTCCTTTCTGTGGGTTATGAAACAAAATCACTGCAAATAGACTTGAAGATTGGACACTTTTTGGTGGTACATAGAATCCTGAAGCTGATCTGTTTCCTGCCCTCAAGGCATTGTATGATCCAGACCTCTACAATAGTCTGTTTCCGAAGCATATGGAATAGAGTATACACTATGAAAGACCATATTGTACTAGACCTCACCACTGACAATATTAAAAGAATGGATATGCACACATAGAAAAACTACAGGAGAAAAGAAAAAAAAAAATCTACCTGCTCATTCACATAGGTTGAGCACCTGCACAAAGCGGTCATGTACTACTCTCTAAAGCATGGCAGAAAGAGGGTAAGTATCATTATATGTTATAAATGTACCGTGGAAAGGATGTTCTGACAGATGTATGCTGGGTAAAAAACGCTAAGGTGAAATGTTCAGAGGTTTGGTGCTGCAGCAAGGTAACTGAGATGTCTAATGGTAGTTCTACATAGCTCTAGATATGTGTGGGACAGATAAACGGAAGTGCAGATGTACAGAAGTACCAGTACAGTATATTAACAAGGTAGAAGAAGCTGTCCTACATTTAGGTAGAACACAGTATGCCCACAGCCAATGTTAAAAAGCAAGTGTATTTTTGCACTTGTATAACAAAAACATAACAGCTTTGGATAAACAGACATATAGATCTTAACATATTTCAGCCATAATAACAATGAAATTTCAGGCTTTCATTTATTTTTCTATTTGATAAAACTAATATGGGGATTAATTCTGCTCTTGTTTAGAAAAAATATCAACACCCATTTTTCCCTTTCTCATGTTAGTATACAGATGTATTCATTACTGAAACTGAGGGAAGGTCAATGGCTCAGAGTTGCAGAATTTTAGCTGTTTACACTTTTTAAATCACTTTAAGGTGTCAAAGATATAATATGACTGCAATATTTAATGCAAAGGTAGAGAACATGGTTTCTCCTACAACATCAGGACATTTAATATTTTTCATATATTTTCTTCCAGTACACAAATACTCAAATCAGGACTCTGCTGTGAAAAGAGGGACATAGGTCCATAGGTGTGTACTAGGCTAATGGCCCTGTAGCCTTTACATAGGATTACCCTGGCATCATGCCATCCAACCTTAGTTCCCAGTGCCTCTGTCGAGTAGAGCCACTGGAGTGATCCCCGGGATGAATTTTCTATTTCCTATCCACTCATTTAGATTTCTCTTGAAGAGGGCCAGTGAGATGCTCTGTTTGACATGTATGGGAAGTCTATTCCATAGCATGGGCAGTCTCTGGGTTATGAACCTGTCCCTCCAGCATGTTCTGTTGATTGTGGTAATGAGGTTGAGGTCTCTGGAGTGTGTGGTGCGGAGGGATTGGGATTTCTTCAGATGTAGCATTTCTAACAGAGCTGGGTTTGTAAGCCAAGCAGAGATCACATCTAAGTAGGCAATATGAGAAAAAGAATAGTTGGAGTTTTTTGAGTCTGTCCATATAGGACAAGTCTTTAAGGCATAGGATCCTTTTGTAAGGTAATTTTGCGGCCTCTCCAGTTGTTGCAGGTGTCTAGTGAAGTACATGCCAAATGTGGCATTGTACTCGATGACTGGCCTAATGAGGGAAGAGTAGAGGGAGACAATGACCTTTTTCTTCCTGGATGCAAAACCCTTAGTAATGAGATGTGCCCCAAAGAAGGACTTTCTGACCACAGTGGAAATGTGGTGGCCAAAAGAGAGGTTGCTGTCAACCTGTGTTCCCAGATCTCTTATAACTCCTTCTGTGTTCAGTGGACTACCATCAATGTGGCAATTCATAGGAATTGGGTTTTTCCCAAAGGGGATGACAACACATTTTTTTGGCAGTGAGCTTAAGGCCATGGTCCTAACATCAGTTGTTGGTCTCAGTGAGGCCTTTCTGTAGGATGTCAGCATCACTTGGGGAGTTATTAATGGCTCCCAATTTGCAATTGTATGCAAACTTTGTCAGCCAGAGTCCCTTCATGTTGGCCTGGCCTTAGAAGTAGATACCAAACAGGAGAGGACCCAGGACTAATCCATGTGGGATTCCACTCATGACTGGTCAGCAGTCTGACTTGGAGTCAGCTACTATCACACTGTGGGTTCGGGTCTATATCATATGAGCGAATCGCACAAATTGTGAACGCTCATAATATTGAATGTACCGGACCTCAAACTTCTTATTGTGTGGGGCTGTGCCCCTCACACCCCCCGCTAAATATATATATTCAAACTCCAAGATCACACTACAGTGAGGAAAGGGCAAATATCCCATTCTTCACTGTACCACGATCTCAGAAAAAGCACTTTGAGGTCCAGTATGTTCGATATTATGAGTGTTCGTAATTTGTGGGATTCGTTCATATGATATAGACCTGTGGGTTCTCTCTGTGAGCCAGTTTGCAACCCACCTAGTAATATATTGGTTGATGCTTAGCTTCTATGATTCCTGAGTGGGGAATGGTATCAAAAGCCTTGGCCAGATCAAGGTAGGCTATATGAACCACCTTGCCTTCATCCACAGCTCTGGTGACTGACTCAAAGAAGTCAACCAAGTTGAGCAGGCATGATCTACCTTCACAAAACCAAACTGTGTTGAATCCAGAGTTTGGAGATTCCCTATATCCTTGTTTATTAGGTCCATGATGATGCATTCCATAGCTTTACATATCAGACTTGTCATTCTAATGGGGCAATAGTTCCCAGGGTCTGTAGTCGCTCCTCCTTTCTGGAGAGGGATGAATGTAGCAGTGCATCATTCGGTAGGGACAAAGCCTGAGGTGAGGCTGTGATTGAACAGGGCACACAAGTGAGGTGCCAGTTCACTCTGTAGTTCATGTAGGACACAGCCAGGGATATTGTCAGGTCCCATAGAAGCTGTATTCTTGGGCTTGGACAGTGCTGTTTTTTACCTGTGCAGCAATAATACTGGGTGCCTGGCAATCTACTGGTATTGTGATTAGTCCTTTGTGGGGGGGAGGGTAAAGTTGGCACTGAATCTGTCGGCCAGTATATTGACAATATCTGTTGGCTCGGTATAGGAGGTTCCATTGTGCAATAGCTCAGATCAAATCTGGGTATTGCCGTGGAGATTCTTTACATAACTATAGAAGGCCTTGTGGTTGTCTTTACTATCTGCAATTCTGTTTTCATAGCTAGCTTTAGGGGATTTGATGAGGGATCTCAACTTTTTATTGAGGCTGATAAGAGAGTTTTTCCAGTCTTAGGACATCAACTTATTCCGCATCAGTTTCCTCCTTCTGTTGCAGAGTTTGTTTCTGGACAGGTGGAAACCCTACAAATAAACAATGCAAATATGTTCCTTGTAGTTTGTTTCTTACAGGAGAAAGGTCAGGCCATGGCATTGATTAATTTGTACAAATTGGAGCTGAACAGGGTCTTATTTCACAGTCATGTTAGATTGTGTAATAGCAAAGTTACAGCCACATACCAAACGGGGATATATGACTAACCATTGTATACATTTTGCAAGTAGTAACCTACACTTTATACAAGTACATGCCTGATGCAGCACTGCCTTTACAGTACTACAGAACTATTTTTATATTAACAAGGTGCATGTGAATGGCATTGACACACTGGGTAAGGTGTTTGCTTCACAAGCACAAGGTACAGGATTTGAGCCTTACCTTTGAGGAAAATTGGCTAGGCTTTAAATGGCCCACTGGGCAGCTAGCCTACTATTTACCTTAGACCTTGCAGTTGTTGCAAAAGACTGTGAGATGTAGTTCCTGTGATACAGAGTTTGATTTCCACACAAACTTTGTTTGACGGCAGGTTTGGCATAACGGTTAAGATCTTTACCTCACAGGTACAGAGTTCAGTCTAGCTACCCTCTAGTTATTGGTTAGGCTTGTAATGTTCTGGAGACTGATTGACTAATATTTACTTGTGAAAAATAAACAGGGGACTAGAGGCAATATGCACGTCTGCTTGCCACTGTGTGCTAGATCCTAATATACAAATCAAGACATCCATCACCTTAATAGAAACCTTGCTAAGGAGAAACTGCTTAGTGTTTTGCACAAAAGGTTAAGACTCTGCATTGTGTAGGTTGTGATCAAGGATTTGATACCATCTGCCACTGCCTATGTATTTTGTGCTTAATACTATATGTTTTTGCACTCACATGAACCTAGTCATTGCATAATTGCATGGGGAGGGTGAAGGCATGCACGCAAACAGTCATGCCGTCAGACAGCTGCATCCTGATATCATGCACCCTCAGCAGGTTACCCCCAAATACTGCTAGTTCTCACCTGATCTATTCTATACTGAGTGGGGGCTTGGTACCTAGCTGATCCAAGTCTAACTGAGACTTAAATGGAATGTTTTACAAATTACAATTCAGAGGGAAGTTTGATCAGGTTTTGTACAAATCTATTTAATAATGGGGGCTTCCAAAAAGAGAATATAATATATATTAGTTTGTGTTAGCGACATTGAAAGCTGTGATTTCTAAGGATTTTTGTGTATAAAGTATAGAGTAATGGGGAATATATACATAGCTGATGGAAAAAAGGGGGAGTGTAATGTTGATGATGCATATAGTAACATGTGATTCTGGTTTACCAATAATGGGAGTGCTTTCTGTTTAAATGAATGAAAAATGTTTGCTTCTGGTTATATGGTCTGAGGAAGCCACCAGGAAGGTGGTGAAAGCGCTTACTTTTTTATATTATTTTTTATATCTTAATAAATTATATGTGTGTGGAGTCATATGTTTTGCAATCGTTTTATTTCTTTTTCGTTTACATAGTATTGTTTTTGTATGGCCGCACATTTATCTGCTTGGTATTTTTCTCTGTTTGTACAAAAACTATTTCGCACTCAGTGCTCACTTTCTTTTTTGGGGGGATGGAGTAGGAAAGGAAATTACTTGTATAGGTTTTCTCAGCAGCCTTCTGTAAAGATGAATCATATATACTTGAAAGAAAGAAAATAGTTTCACTAATAAGTCCCAACTAATGTTTATACATCTGGCTCAAGCCAAGGATGAGATGTGGGACAGCAACATAATATTACTACAATTATGTCTAGTAGACAATGCATGTAGGTCTGTATATTCCAAGCTAATGGAGACACAGCATCAGAACAGTACAAGAGTTTCCATTTCATAAAGATGGAACCTGTGTGACTTTCATAGCAGACTTTTTCCATTAGAAATAAGAGCAGTGCTGCCTAGGCTTGAAGACTTGCAACAGGCACAGAGTTATCCTAAGATCTTTGCTTTCTGAACAAACAATAGTGAAAGTAAAGCCTCGGGAGCATTTTCTGCAGACACAGTCCTGTTTCATGTGCTAGATAAACAGCTGTTTATACATAGCAAAACAGCAATAGTCTTAATAAATGGTTAGTCACAAGGTATGAAATGGAATATTACAAGTTGTCCTAGTATGACTATTGCAGAAGATATATGACTGCTTCTGCAGCATTTGCCATGCAAAACATAAAAGAATTTTAATCGTTTTGGAGCATTCAGTTTTGTCTTATTAACAATGATACCATCTGATTTCAGGTTCACTTGTCAGTTTTGCTAATTAGCTCTGGCCTGAATATTATCAGCATTTGCACAACTTGCAATATTGAAACTTAATCTTTTTTGATGAGTAACAGTCTTTGTCAAGGTATAATTAATAATTATTTCATTATTACTCAAACATCTCCCAAACCCATGCTGATATATTTGCCTACATATCATTGCAGAGATTTTTCACTAAATGAATGTAACCTTTCTTATAATGTTTCCTGCTAATGCATGCATTTATGATGTGTTTTGCAGTTTTTTTTTAATAAAGATAAAAAGCTCACTGCTTATCAATGCAAGAAGCATGCCATTAAGAGAGTATGATACCAAAGCAGTAACTTGTTTCTGCAAAACAAAGTGGCTTCGGTGTGAAAGTGAAGTGCGACCTATAAAGTGACAAACTTCCCTTTGCAGGAAGCATGCCATTAAGAGAGTATGATACCAAAGCAGTAACTTGTTTCTGCAAAACAAAGTAGCTTCGGTGTGAAATTGAAGTGCGACCTATAAAGTGACAAATTCATTTGGTAGACAACTAAGGCCTAATATTACTGTTCCAGTACAGAAGGAAACCAAGAGGCCTTTGCACTAAAAGTGCCATTTTCATCACGTAGTGCAGTGTCTTCCCTTCAAAAATCTTAAACCCATTAAGTGTAGCCCATTTCTGTGACATGGGGGGATTTGAAGCTTTGACTATGCTCCAAAGGTTTCTGCTCGATTAGCAGTATGGGAAGCTAGAATAGCTGGATTGGGGGTGACACTGAAAGGCTGACGATAGCTCAACCATCATGATGGGGTGGAGGAAGTAGTGTGGTCTGCTGAAACGCTGAACCCCACAAGACCGCTATGGTACAGCACATGATAGCAATGACTGTGTCCTCTCACGCTTGCATTTACATCCAGTAGAGGATTTGCATTGCACTTATTCCCCAGATATTGCCTGAATATAGCATTTGCATTATTTCAAGTGACTGAAATGGATTAGATCAGTAATAACATGACATAAAAGGTTCTAAACTAAAGATTCTAGTAATGAGAGAAGGTGTTAATAGTGTATATTGATATATGTCACTATTACTCTATCCTATAACATCTGGTTATGCCGATTTCTGCTGCACGCTGTAAAGGGAAGGTGCAATACCCACTTAACCACCAGCGATACTTTCTCATAATGGTGCACAAGCAGAGTTGGGGTTTAAAGGAGTATTCCCCTTTTCAGGGGTATAAGAGTGAGATGTATTAGTATATGTAGTGTAATGCCATGTAATTCTGCTTAGTTACAAATGATAAAGAACACAGACACAGTTATATTATACAGACCCAGTAATTATGCATGTGCCTAAATGCGTAAAAAAAAACTGCTGTTATTCATATTTAGCTACTTTTAGGGGAAAAAAATATATCTACATATATATATATATATATATATATATATATATATATATATATATATATATATATATATATATATATATATATATATATATATATATATATATAGATTCATAGATTCATAGGTTCATACTAGGCTATCTGCCCTAGGGCATTTATAAGCCTAGCCAGAGTGTGTTTGGCTTTCGCCACCCATTTTAAATTAATTTTGCTATGCCCTTTTTCGAGGTTAGTATACTGTACCTCTGTCTAACAGTGACAAAGAAGTAATACCCGGGGTAAACCTACGATCTCCCATCCACTCAACAAGATTCCTCTTGAAGACAGTCAATGAGGGACTCTGCCTAACCTGGACTGGGATTTTATTCCAGAGTGAAGGGAGCCTCTGGGTTATGAATCTGTCCCTCCAGCATGTCCTATTTATTTCAGTGCTGAGGTTCAAGTCTCTCGAGCACGTAGCTCGATGGGATTTGGATTTTCTGAGGTGTAGCATGTTCATTAATTCCGGGTTGGACATGGCTTTATACATCAGGCACAGATCGCCTCTGAGCAGGCAGTATGCCACTGAGTAGAGCTGGCGTTTCTTTAACCGGGCAGCATATGGCATCTGTTTGAGCCCTTTGATCCTCTTGGTGAGGTACTTTTGGGGTCTTTCCATTTGCTGCAGGTGTCTGGTAAGGTACATCCCAAAAGGGGCATTGTACTCAATTATAGGCCTGATGAGGGATGAGTAAAGAGGCACTATGACCTCCCCTTATCTAGATGTGAATCCCTTCATGATTAGGTGGGCTATATAAAATGTTTTTCTAACCACTTTGGCCACGTGGTTGTCAAATGAGAGATTGCTATCAACTTGGGTCCCCAGGTCCA
Source organism: Protopterus annectens (assembly GCF_019279795.1). Classification (NCBI taxonomy): domain Eukaryota; kingdom Metazoa; phylum Chordata; order Ceratodontiformes; family Protopteridae; genus Protopterus; species Protopterus annectens. The sequence goes on from NC_056725.1 coordinate 1,608,575,131, forward strand.
TAATTACTTCTTCTGTACTTAATGGATTACCACCTATGTAATTTGTGGGCAGTTTGTTTTTGCCAAAGGGGATGACTATACACTTTCTGGCGTTTAGCTTGAGGCCATGGCTCTGGCACCAGTTGTCTGTTTCTATGAGGCCCTTTTGGAGGATGCTTGTGTTGGCTGGAGAGTCGATTATGGCACCCAGTTTGCAGTCATCTGCGAACTTGGTCAGCCACAGTCCTTCCGTGTTGGCCTGTACCTCTGAGAAATATATACTGAACAAGAGAGGTCCCAGGACTGAACCTTGTGGGATGCCACTTGTAACTGGTTTGGAGTCTGACATGGCTCCAGCAATTCTAACCATGTGGGTTCTGTCCTTAAGCCAGTTTGCAACCCATCTAGTGACATAGGGGTTTATATTTAAGCTGGTGAGCTTATCTATAATGCCTGAGTGGGGTATTGTATCGAAGGCTTTTGCGAGGTCCAGGTAGGCTGTGTGGACCACCTTCCCCTCGTCAATGGCCTTGGTGACTGCTTCAAAAAAATCGACCAGGTTTAAGAGGTAGGATCTGCCCTTAACAAAGCCAAACTGGGTAGGATCCAGTGTCTATATATATATATATATATATATATATATATATATATATATATATATATATATATATATATATATATATATATATATATATATATATATATATACATATACATGTCCTTGACAGAACGTTGAAAGTACAGTTAATTGAACTGCACTTTGACAAACTGACTTTAGCGAAAGTGCATAACATTGAACATGCACTTTCGCTAAAATAAACAAAACAAAATTTAAAAATACTCACAAAAAAAATGTAAACACTACTATGAACCGTGCTTTCGATGATTTAACATAGACCCATATATATATATATATATATATATATATATATATATATATATATATATATATATATATATATATATATATACTCCCTGATTTTGTAATTGTATTTTAAATTGTATATTTATGCTTTTCTATACTGTATATTCCATACTGTACTTATGTTACATTCTGTTAACTGCTTTTGGAGCTTTTCTCCCTGGGCCTCCACTGAAAATAGGCTCTACTTGGCCTAGTGAACTTTCCCGGTCATCAAACTGTAAATAAATAAATAAATAAATAAATAAATAAAAACATGCAACATGTCACACTGGTAAGATCAGACCATAAACTAATCTCACTGGATATTCACATCCCGACCCCACCCCCTGCCCAGAAAACCACAGTGAAAAACTTCTCTAAAGCAAATTTCACACTCCTCAAAACCGAGGTGGAATCCTTCAAAGCCCCCGGGCCTGTGGAAAATATGGCCCAGACTGCAGAATCTTTTATAAACGCATTCTATGAACACCTTCAGGAATGCATGGATCATGCGATCCCAAATAAAACTAAGACCCAATCCTCCAAAGGCAGACGTCCTGTCTGGTGGACGCCAGCCATAAACAAACTATACAATAGAAGGAGGAAGCTACTAAATGATAGAGCAAAATCCCAAAAAGGGAAGGCATCACTGATCAGTATTAAAAAAAAACTACGGGCACTCATAAAATTGTCTAAGGCCAGCATCGAGAGAAAAATTGCACAGGACACTAAGGATAATCACAAGGCTTTCTTTAATTATGTTAGCAACCTGGGTTGTAATACCCAGATATGCTCAGAATTAGTCCAAAATGACAAAAAATACACCGAACCCACAGACATTGCCAACATTCTAGCTGACAGGTTCAGTGCAAACTTCTCCCCCTCCCTCCCCACCAAAAGGGCAAATATCTATCCCAGCAGAGTGCTGCCCCCCTGACATCTGAGATGCTCAGGTAAGAGCCGCCCTCTCCAAAGCAAAAAACACAGCATCAATGGGACCAGATGGTGTCCCGGGCTGCGTCCTACATGAACTCCAAGAAGAGCTAAACCCAAACATAAAACTACTGTTCAATCTCAGCCTTACTACAGGATATGTGCCCAAAGAATGGCGTACAGCAACAGTGGTCCCTCTCCATAAAGGTGGTGCCTCAACGGATCCTGGAAACTATCGCCCCATAAGCCTGACTAGCTTGGTCTGCAAAGCTATGGAAAGGATCATCATGGACCTCATAAATAAAGATGTTGGGGACCTACAGACACTGGATCCTATCCAGTTCAGCTTTGTTAAGGGCAGATCCTGCCTCTTAAACCTGGTTGATTTCTTTGAAACAGTCACCAAGGCCATTGACGAGGGGAAGGTGGTCCACACAGCCTACCTAGACCTCGCAAAAGCCTTCGATACAATACCCCACTCGGGCATTATAGATAAGCTCACCAGCTTAAATATAAACCCCTATGTCACTAGATGGATTGCAAACTGGCTCAAGGACAGAACCCACATGGTTAGAATTGCTGGAGCCATGTCAGACTCCAAACCAGTTACACGTGGTGTCCCACAAGGCTCAGTCCTGGGACCTCTCTTGTTCGGTATATATTTCTCGGAGGTACAGGCCAACACGAAAGGACTTTGGCTGACCAAGTTCGCAGATGACTGCAAACTGGGTGCCATAATCGACTCTCCAGCCGACACAAGCATCCTCCAAAAGGGCCTCATAGAAACAGACAACAGGTGCCAGAGCCATGGCCTCAAGCTAAATGCCAAAAAGTGTATAGTCATCCCCTTTGGCAAAAGCAAACTGCCCACAAATTACCACATAGGTGGTAATCCATTAAGTACAGAAGAAGTAATTAGGGTCCTGGGGACCCAAGTTGATAGCAATCTCTCATTTGACAACCACGTGGCCAAAGTGGTTAGAAAAACATTTTATATAGCCCACCTAATCATGAAGGGATTCACATGTAGATCAGGGGAGGTCATCATGCCTCTTTAGTCATCCCTCATCAGGCCCATAATTGAGTACAATGCCCCTTTTGTGATGTACCTTACCAGACACCTGCAGCAACTGGAAAGACCCCAAAAGTACCTCACCAAGAGGATCAAAGGGCTCAAACAGATGCCATATGCTGCCCGGTTAAAGAAACTCCAGCTCTACTCAGTGGCATACCGCCTGTTCAGAGGTGATCTATGCCTGACGTATAAAGCCATGTCCAACCCGGAATTAATGGACATGCTGCACCTCAGAAAATCCAAATCCCATCGAGCTACACGCTCGAGAGACTTGAACCTCAGCACTGAAATAAATAGGGCATGCTGGAAGGACAGATTCATAACCCAGAGGCTCCCTTCACTCTTGAATAAAATCCCAGTCCAGGTTAGGCAGAGTCTCTCATTGTCTCTCTTCAAGAGGAATCTTGATGAGTGGATGGGAGATCATAGGTTTACCCCGGGTATCACTTCTGTGTCAATGTTAGACAGAGGCACAGTATACTAACCTCGAAAAAGGGCATAGCAAAATAAATTTAAAATGGGTGGCGAAAGCCAAACACATTCTGGCTAGGCTTATAAATGCCCTAGGGCAGATAGCCTAGTATGAACCTATGAACCTATGTATATGTTCAGGGCTCTTTGCAGAATGAATAGTCAGTTTCTTATTACCTTCACATTACTTGTTGAGGATATTGCATCTATTTTTTTTAAGCAAAACATTAAGCTGAAAGAAGAAGAAGATTTATCCTTAGTTTATACACTTAGGAACATTGTTGGAGATTGCTAGGGAATTCGAAAGGTACTGTTTTATAGTGTCTGTGTAGGAAAATGCTGCAGGGTAAAATGTCAGCTGTCAAAAGGCTGTTAAATTCATCACATGCTTTAATAAGTCAAAGCTGGCATCTTTAGAAAGAAGAGCAGCACAAATTTGAAAGGGATTAATGTAGATGATGATTACATAGTTAAACAATGGGACAATATGATGCTGTGTACAAAACTACTAACGTTAATAGGTCAGAATCAGTATGAAATGTTGTGACTGGGTAGGTACTGGTTATATTGCACTGTTTGTTTTGAGTAAATGCCTTGTACTGGGCACATATGTTATTCAATAGCATCAGAAAGTAGAGAAGGCAGCTGTTACATAACACTTGAATCAGGTTTGAAGTGCTTAGATCAAACTGGCATGTAAGGCCTTTTATCTGTTATTTAGATGTCAGTTGTCTATTATAAAAAAAATCATCTCATGCTTGCAGATGGAGCCCACAGGTAGGAGGGGATCAATGCAGTTTTTCATGTCTAACTGCCTTTGAAGTAAAACAAAAGGATGGAATCATTTACTTTCACTTTTCTCTTTGCTTCCTTAATAGATACTGTATTTTTATTATATGCAGTGCATTTGAAGGCAGGTTGTCATTGTTTCATAAATGTCTCTGTGGTCAAACAGTGTAATGAACTGATGCTAAATGTGTCACAAATAATAGTTTTCCCAACAGCTTCTGCCACGCCTCCATTTTGGACAAAACATGCGAGTGTGTGTGTGTGTCTGTATATGTGTGTGTGTGTGTGTCTGTATATGTGTGTGTGTGTGTGTGTGTGTGTGTGTGTATGTGTGTGTGTGTGTGCGTGTGTGTATTAAAACAGGCATACATGCTATGTGTAACCTGATACATTTACCAGGATAATATCATTAGCTAAAAGCACCCTTTGAATGCTTCTGTCAGTATGTACATTTCATATTCACTGAAAGTTCCAAACCATATGGAATGAAATCATGTTTTACATATAATTAATTTTAGCACTTACCTACACAGTTTACAATTATTCCCATAGTTTTGCAGTCTCATGAATGTAGCTTTATGTAGTACAGTAATGTAATCTGTGATGCACAGTTCCTCATTAAAATAAATCAGCATAATAATATTCATTTTTGCCAGCCCCTTTAACGTTTAATTATGTTAGACTTAGCCCATCAGTAAGAATATGTGTGCATGATGATAAATTTAAATACAGTGTTTAATAACTGCATTTGTATACATTCCCAAGCTTTCGATACTCTGTAAAAAGCTTAACAGGAATGTTTGTTTTATGTTTTTAGGACATCTTTAAGGGGTAATACTGCAAAAGATTATTCTCTTAAAAACTGCAGGATTTTTCCTTAAGCTCTTAGTTAAACTCGATCACTACTGCGAGGTATTCAAAAGCAAAGTCCAGCTAGAGAGAGGGTCCTGAGTGGTCTGCTGTTAGTTGTTATTTGCATCACTGCAAACCCAATGGTAATCAGCATGATATCGTTAGAGTTAGAAAAGCTGCATGCTTCTCAGAATACAATTACGATATGCATTAATGAAATGCTAAATCCTTCATATTAATCTGAAAAAGACAATCTAGAAAAAAAATATGATCTGAGTGTACAGACGTCTCCGTTAGTAATAGCTATATTGTTTCTCTAATTCAGCCTTGATTGTATATAATTGTAGGTTTTCCCTGAAGACATTTGGTGTCACTCTAAGGATAACATTTCTCTTCGCTCTCCCTCTATCTGTCTAATTCATTCTCTGTCTCTCAGACCAAAGGCTTTTTGGTTAACATACCACAGGAAAAAAAGCCTCTTTCCTTGTTTCTGAGTAAGGGAAAAAATCAGCCCAAAACGGAACTTTCCTTTCTCTCTGCCTGATCTTTTGTGAAAGAAGACTCACCCCACATGCAGTTCAGAAGGTTTAAAAATATCTGGATATTTTTCTTTCCATAAGAAGTCTCATTTTGATGTCTGTGCAATGGATCGTTTGGAACTCACATTAAGCCTCCTATGTTTCCTACTCCTGCATCTAAGCTGATCTCTGCTTTTCTGGGGGGGGTTCTTTGAAGCATCAGAGATCACTCTTCCAAGTCAAGGTAGGAAGAATATGTGAATTTACAATGTTTTATTTATGCTAATGGTGTTCATTTCTAAGCAACTTTGTATTCCAGAGCATGCCGACTGCATATATCAGTTGTGCAATTGTGTAGCTTAGAGAGTCAAATAATAAAATATAGCTTTCTGAAATATTAAAAAAATGCCATGTTATGTTACTGCATGAGTTATTGCATCTTTTCTATTTTAGTTCTGTTGCAAATAACAACATAAATGATTCAAGCAGAACTGTACCTGAGAAATTAATGGGTTTTGTTCCTAGCAGTATAGTTGTTTCTTAGTTCTTTAACTTTGCTTGATCAAATATGTTTAAACCTTTTAGATGATGTAGGGTGAGTGCATGTACATAGATAAACAATGTAATCTTTCAGTTTACTACTAAACAGTAACAGTAATATATGCAATTTAATCATTTCCTGTGCTAGAGATCAGTGCTTATGCAATGTAGTTAGCTTTCTTTACATTTATTATGACATGTGCATTTCTACTGTATGCAGAGTTCGTAGCAAAAGCATTTGTTTTAAAAAATCATAAATATAACAACAGTTAATCCTTTTGGTTTCATCATGTAAAACTAAGAAAGTTCTGAGCCAGAAAGACATTTGCTTTTTTTAGAACAGGTGAAGGAAGATTAGGCATGTATTAAATATGCATATGATTGAGGTTATATATATGAATATGTGTGTGTGTTTGTGCGTGTTTAAGTGCGTATGTGCATATAACACTGTAAGTATGTTTGTGTGTGTTTCTGTGGTTATGTGCACATGTGTGTGTGTGTATGTGTGTGTGTGTGTGTGTGTGTGTGTGTGTGTGTGTGTGTGTGTGTGTGTGTGCGCGCGTGTGTGTGTATGATGTAGACATATGCCAACACACACACACACACACACACACACACACACACACACACACACACACACACACACATTTTTAACTATTGACATGCACAAGAAATTAAATTTTTAATGATATATGATAATATTTATGGCTGTATGAGTGCATACTCCGCACAAATGCCCTCCCACATAATACCTGCACTTCACAGATTAGCTTCTGAATTAAAGCTATTTCTGTCATATAGCAGTTCATATGTCATTCACATAAAGGCATTCTCATCCCATATGAGGAAAGTGTTTCCAAATGGAATGCACACATTTTCTGTGATACGCTTACTTTGTTCCTTTGTCACCACGTAATATACTGAGTACCACCTAAGTGGAAATCATCTGCCAGTCATTTTACTACAGTTTTACCCAAGCACTCTTCTGGAGTCCATTAGATAGATAGATAGATAGATAGATAGATAGATAGATAGATAGATAGATAGATAGATAGATAGACAGACAAATAGATAAACAGATAGATATATATATTTAATTAAATGAAGTTGGCAAAGAATGTGTATTAGAAAGAGGAACATATTATTTTCAGCAGAATAAACTACATTTTTCTGTAATATACTTGTTCATAGCATATTGTTATGTAGTATATCTGGGATATATACTGTCATAAAATGAAAGAGATAGGCTACGTATTCCTGCTGTTCCCCAGCTATTGTCACATTTTAGTTTACAATTAAAGTATAACATATGGGCATGAGAAATCACAGGTATTATGTATGGATTTTAAAGTATTGGCCAGTGGTCTTACATCATATATTCTCACTGCATTATTCTTTGGTTAATGGTGTCAGCTGAGTATTAATGATGTTTGAGGATAGATGTATGTTATTCTTAATATTAATTGTAATGTACATTAGATACAGTAGCACACTGCGCAATTATGTCTGTTCCTGTGCCTGTTACTATATAAATACTAACCATGACTGAAGCAAAAAAAGCAATGATTATTTAACAGGTTCTGCATTACTACATTTTGCTTTTTTGTAATATGACATACATGCTGACAACTTTGTTGCTTTCATCCAGAGTTATTAAGGTGCACACCAGACAAGGTGTGCTATTAAATATAATTAGGAGAATCTTCAGGCAAAATCATCCTGCACAAAACTATCTTTGTGTAAATTTAATAGTCATCTTGCTATATAATATTTAAAGCAGGCAAGTCCATTTCAGGATACCTGAGGTAATTCACTTGGTATCTAGCATTCTACAAAATGTGGTCCACCTCTGCTGATTCTACGAGTCAGAAGATTATGGTTCCTGTTACAATAGTCAGTTGTAAAGTAAAGTATGGCAAAAAAGTAATTCATGTCTTTCACCCTTCAGTAATTAATGGTGGTAGTGAAAAATTTAGTTTTGATTTATAGCATGGCAGGCTATGATCTTCTAGACAGTAAGAAGGATTGTTAAGTCCTGTAACTGTGGAAAATTTTATATTATTCCCTAAGCTTCTTCCTGCGCCTGCTACTGTAGTATTGGCAGATGGTCATCTGATTATTTCATCTGAAAGACATGATACCAAACAAATCCTGGTTAGGAGCTAGCTAAGGTAAACTACTTTATTTTTAAAAAGAAAAAGAAAAGAAAGATAAGAAAAACACACACTCAAGTCAGCTATGATGCCTTATAGTGATTTTTTCTTTGATCATGTGTGTGTGTGTGTGTGTGTGTGTGTGTGTGTGTGTGTGTGTGTGTGTGTGTGTGTGTGTGTGTGTTTGAGTTTCTGTGTGATTGTATGACTGCAATACTACATCTGACTGTGTACTGTTACAGCGAGCAAACTATTGTCTGAAAAAGATTTTAATGGTACATTAGCATACTAGGACGTCATGTGAAAGCAAAATGTAATGTTTAAAGTAAAAGTAGAATTGTTTTACCACTGTTTTGTTACAGGAAGCAATATGTGTACATCTAGGTCACATTCTATATACCATCAGGCAGATCTGACAGAAGAAGAACCTTCTTAAGTGTACATTATAGTCTTTAAAAAAATGCTTTTGTTTTCCCTGTGTATACCCTTGAGATCCTTGTGTAGAACAAGTATGATTGTTTTGTATTAGCTCTAATGATATACCAGGGACACTCCTTTCCAGTCTTTTCTCCCCTGTGGTTTATTCTGAGTAATTGCTTCACAAGAGAGTGCTGAGAGACAGTTCATTAGGTCTGTGATTATGAATGCATGTTTGTATGTCCCATGTCATATGCAGCTGCATGAGCGGTAGTAGTCTAAAGACCTAATCTAGTTGTTACTTAGTAACAGACTCTTTGCTTTATTATTACTATTCTTTGTAATACTCTCCTACATAGGCTGTGTTGGGTACTGCACATACATGAAAACTAAGATTTTGGAAGGAGTCAAAACTGATTACATAAAATAATTCAACCAGTACAATAAAGCCTATTTAAGGCAACGTGAATGCAGATATCACTCAGATGGCCCAGGCAATAAATAAGCAATGGGATTCAGCATGTTGTGGGTTTGATTCTTTCTGTCTTCATTTGTACATTGTGGTACTCTGAGCAATTCTCCTAATAAAAACAATATTCTGCCTTCTCCCCCTTGGAAAGAGGCACTTGTACCATGCTGGCTTATTCCACTACAAAACTGATTTAAGTACACATTGGCATGTAAGGAAAGGCAATCAAACTGCAATGTAATGAAGAAGACGTGCTGTCTTTGCATAAAATGTAACCATGGAGGCTGCAGTTGCAGTGCATAACTGGAATGTTTATGCTGCACCTATGTTCCAAGGATACCTAAACCATATTTTACCTTATTCATGCTAGTATCTTATCTGTTTCTGTATCAAATGATCTACAATTTCCTGTACGTAAACTTTAGCTGATAGGAATACAAGACTACTGCATTGGGGATTGTGTAAACATTACAATATTGAAGTAGCTGAGAAGCATTGGAATCATGAGCCACAGAGCATTATAGACAATGGTGAGGTGGGATCAGCCATTACCAACACCTCAAAAAACAGATGCAGGAAAATCTGGTATAGTAGTTTATGAAAAGAAGACAAAAGTAGCACTGATCATTGGAATTGCTGCACTCAGTGATTGCCATGTCTTACATACAGACACACATAAAGTCATAAAAAAGAAAAAAAAAGGATCTGCAGGTAGAATCAAGGATACTGTGTAAGAAGGATAGCCAGACAGTTCCAATAGTAGTCGAAACAATGGGCCTCGTAAAAAGAGTATACAGTCATATTTAGATATATGAAACTCCATATAAATTGCAGAAGAAGTCAGTGGGTGAAGAGCACTTTTGGCTAAAATCAAAGATTAAATCAATACTAATTTCATGAACTTTAATCATTCTTTGACTTAGAAATGGAGTCCATTCCCATCATGGTATTAGAAACTCAAACTTGGAGAAATTAAACTGGAAGAATACAATGTAGTCAGGGCTGAAATTACAATAAAGCAAAGTCAATCAAGTACATGGAGCTTAGCACCTGTGGCAGCCACAAGAAAAAAAAAATGATTGCTGGAATTACCAAGATGACTTTCTGTCTTCAATCACTATTTCTTTCTAGCAGCCACCATTGTTAATTTGCAAGTGGCTGTCAAAGAAAGTCTGCATTAAGCATGAGGGCAGGAGGCTGCACACAATACTTTTGAGTTGGTTGAAGTAGACCTGGGTTTCTTTGGTACTTAGTAGCCTACAGGAGTATAAACTCAGCTCTAAACATATATACTCTGATTTATTTTGATCACAAAAACATAAGTATTGCACACAATAGTAATACTTTAGACATACACTAGTATACCACTATAGCTCTCATTCTGTGCCTTCCTTGTTCTTAAGAATCCTCCAGAGTCCATCATAGGCCAGCTTTAACTACACCACTGTATTTGCTGCTTGTGTGCCAATGGTTCTGTTGATACATCATGCTTTACTGAAATAAACCTTTTTCTAACATTTCTTAGAAATCTGGTTTATGTTTTATGTTGTATGTTTAATATTTGCTGATATTATCATATGCTGCCATAAATTTAAAATGTTTTACATGCTCTTTTGGAAAACATATAAGTAAATCCATACACAGATAAATAAATCACCTAGGATGAACTCCCTATTCATTATATTCCATATATATCTACTGGCCTGCTTTCAGCAAGTCACATCACATTTGTTGTTATGCTTGGTAAAAAGTTTGAATCATTGTGGTCTCCTAGTTAAATGTTCTTCATTGATTTGTATCTAGGTGTAGGGGTAATGCAGTACAAGCAAATCTCATTGGTTATACAAATGCAGTGCTTGTTCTAATAAAAGGAAAATACATTTTCCATTTTAATGTCATGTCAATTTCAGTGCCCTTTAAACTTTATTTTGTAGAATATAGTATGATATATAGTGATACATTCTGTTGTGAAATGTGTTAATTGATATGGTCATAGAAATGAGCATCAGGGTCCATCAGTGTAGAAATATACAAACACAACCCCAAGCCAAGAATGTAAAATAGGATGAGTACTAGTAGTGTGAAAGCCTGATATTCTAGTACTTTGACATATGTAGGTCTTTATGAAACACATAGCCACATGATAATTGAATCTATACTGTTTGAACGTACCTAATACCATTTGGAGGAGAAACTTCATATCCAAAGCAGTGACAGGCAAAGCATTTTTACACAAGAATCCACAAACTTTTGGTTTAGCATAGCTAATCAAGAAAAGTAGATATATTTTAAGATCATCTCTGTATTCAAAATAATTTCACCTGGACAATATTTATATGCCTGTCTTTGTGTATGTCAGTAATGCAAGTAATTACTTGAACGTCTATGCCTAATTGTGTATCTTTATCCTTGCATAACATATGTGCCTGACCTTTAAATACTCATAACTCTTTAATATCTCTGTCTGCATTTCTATCGGTCTCTCTGTCTCTTTCTGATACAATAAGGGGTCAGTCATTTGTTCTAGTCTGTTGCCTACTACTCATCAGCACCTTTAGGATCAATTGTGATTGTACTTTTAGTCATCACTAATATGATTCTCTGCTTTGGGTTAACTACTAATGAGCTGATCTTATTGACAAGTGGAGTTTTTCCTTTTACATCACTGCACATTACCTATTACATGCTGTTTACTTTCCTCATGCTGCTTGTTGTGTAATTCCCTACAATCCCAGTAAAATGCCATTGTGTTTCTTGTGGCTTGCAAAGTAAAGATAGATGAAAAGGTATCCTTGTCTTGTAAAATTCACATTAAGCTCATGCATTTATAAGGGTTTTGTAAAATCACAGATGTGGTGGTTACCAGAATATTTTTCCCCACTTAACAAACTTTGTCAGGCAAATTTCACCTTATTTGACATCTAGTGGAATTGATATACTGCTTAGCTCTGCTGATTTGAGAATACAGTTCAATGTTAAGTCCTTCCTGAATAAAAATTACATAATTTTTCATGGAGTTTGTTTTAGTCATCTGGATATCATCCAATAAATGGTTATCAATAACTGTGCACTGATGGATAGAAACATAGTCTATTCAAAGCAAAGGTACTGTATAATCCACCAGCAAAGTGAACATGTCCAACATTACCTGAGCAGGAATTGTCCTATGTACACACGCTGGCTGAAAGTTGTTCCTTACACATTGCAATGCCCATCTTTCTAAGCATAATCAAGCAGAAGATATCAATGTATGACTTAATCTTTTTAGCCTGGCACCAAAGCTAAGTGGCCAATGATTCATTTATGGGATGCAAATATCTATCGAAACAAACACAATGAGTAATTTGCTATGAAAATGATTGTTTCTCACAGTTTGGGGCCTAAAGTCAGTGTCTATAGGCTTTAAAAAGTTGTAGAAGTCTGCAGTTCTCACAGGTGTGCTATGTTAAAGCAGAAACATGCTAAAATATGAGGTTTATGCACAATGGACTACAACACCCACATTATAATTCATAAGTAAGCCACGATATTGCATAGGTCAATCACTATCATTCCTAAAAGTTTAGAACTTCCAATTCTAAAACCTGTTTCAAAGGTGTGGATATACCTCTTCAATGAAGAAACAGTTACAGTGGGAAAGAGTGAAAAGAAAAATGTCAGACATTTTGTAATATCTCCGTTTACCCTGTGATAGCTAAAGAAAACAGAGATACAGTAACGTATGCGCTTTATTCGGCTGATGAAAAAAGTGTATTAGCCAAGTTAGTTGAACATTTTACCAGTGTGTGTGTGTGTGTGTGTGTGTGTGTGTGTGTGTGTGTGTGTGTGTGTGTGTGTGTGTGTGTGTGTATATTGAAATATATATATATATATATATATATATATATATATATATATATAAATTCTTTAATGATCAGGTTAGCCCAACTAGACTAGACTAGCGGCTCAAGCTGGTAATTCTACTGTGAGAGGAAATTTTGGACAAGGCATTGAGGAACTCACATAATCTTCATGATAGGCACCATGAGATGTTTTATATCCATTTGAGCTCCCAATAGCTCAAGCAGATGGGATGTCAATTTGCCATCTCATCTCTGCAGTGTTAGCTATCCATCACATAGTGTAGGAATAGAACCCACAACCTTCTTGTCTTCCAGATATACTAATATTGCAGTACAGACATTGCCATCTAAACAAAGTTAAAGGGTAAAAAGGTCACCCAGACAGACTATTCAGTAAAAACTACAAGAAGGGCCCAGTCAAGTGGAATCTACACTGTGTAATACTTTACAGCTCATGTAGAGGAGGCCTTTGTGATATATCTAAATGACCCGCTAAGGCCATACAATTGTTTCAGCTATATGGCATTTGAATGCCCGTGACTTTTTACTTTTTCCTTTACATCTTTATCGGTACATTCAGGCCAATAAAGTCAAGCCCCCACTAACTGTAGACATACCACATTTTGTTATTTTTTTTGTGAGTACAGCATAAGTGGACTATACTTTAGAAGCATAGAGCTTAAAATCAAGCCAGTTGCCCATAAATATTATGGTGCCTGCAAAATATCCCAAGTAATGCTGTACACATAAAGTGCAGATTCTTAATTTATGGAAACTCTGAGCAATTTGGGCAGTTTTTAAGAGCTGAACAGAAAGTGACTGCTTTGCTGTACCATAAAGCCACATTCGATATGATAGAGTTAACAGTGCGTAGCATGGACTTTGTCTGAAATCTGGCTCAGAGGTAACATGTCCAACTATAACTGGCACCTATTGAGGAGTATGGCAACTCTAAATGTTGGTTGCAAAAATGACAGCACAAAATAGTAAGATTTCTTCCCAAAATACCTAATTTCAAACTACGAGTAGTTGTATATTTTGTTTTCAGGCACAGTGTCTGCCGATTATGTATGTGATTTTGTGTATCAACCTTTTAATGATATCATTCAGAATAAATATACATAAATTTGAAAGTAAATAAGCATTGCTTGTGCTGCAAATGACCACTAATTTCACACCAAAATACATACAAAGAAAATTAAATATTATTTACGCGGAAAACAGAACCAACAAGTAAAGTTTTGTTTCTTATTCAAATACAACATGAATGAAGCTGTGTCGGTTTCACAGAGGTAGCATAAGATGATAAGTGAAATAAAGGATAATTTGTCTTTTTTGGTCATGTCTTGCCACTTCCTATAATTATGGGTTTGATTCCCTCAGAGTCTAGTCTCCTACTGTATAATTCTTAGCAAGTATGTTAACAAAACAGTGCTCTGGTAATATCGAGCTAAGCTCCTCAGTGATCTTCTGGACTATATGCCTATGTGAATAGAGGAAGGGATTCTACCTAGTAAGGTCTACAGCCTTTACATTGTGGGGATATGAATTGTTATATTATAAAGCCTATTCAACATGATCTTTCCACATAGCAAGTTCTCCACTATCAAAAGGAGAAGGGATACCCAAGAGGAGATACTGTTCAATTCATCTGGGCTAGTAAAGATCACAACCAATGCATGCTCCGGTGCTTGCTGATAACCCACTCTGAAACGTTACATATTATGCTATGTATTGTACTTTTGCATTTGCTGCAAGTGAAGGTCATGCAAGTGATCACGAATGTACACTCAGCACAGTTTTCTGCTTTGTAAAACAAGTTTAAAAAGAGACACTTGCACTGCCAGTCAAAGCCTTTTGAAGGATTAAGGGTTGATTTAACCCATTAGAGTTCATCAGGTCAAATACAATGGAATACAGTGCACTAGTTTTACAGGAAGCATATTGGCATACGCAGTAAATTATCCATTCTGTAGTAAATACAGAGGAATGAAAAATAGTAACTCATATCTACATTATGTAAAAGAAGCAGTATCACTGCTTGGGATGAACACGTCTAGCATTAAATGCAGAATACTATCTGTTGCACACTAAGGAAGTGGAATAAATATTCATTCCATCAAAAATGTGAATAAGCCGAACCATGTCTGATCACTGACAAATCATGCTTTTTTGGTGTCACTACTTCTACTTTAGTGGACATTGTACCTCTATATAACATCCACAGCATATGCAGATATGCCTTGCTGATCACTAAATTGTCCAGTGAAATAGGAGTGTAAGAATAAATGGATGGTAAACAGCTACAGACATAATACGCTTGATTCTCTTGGCAAATGAAATTAACAGTTTCTATTAATGACACTGTATTTAAGTAATTATGGTTTAAAATATACATTCTGCACGCACAGTAAACTACACTGGACATTTATTAGTTAAAGACCTGCATTTACCAGCACATTTATTCACAAGAGTTTCAAGGGGAAGCTGAGGTGTGATACAAAGCTAGGCGGTACGGACTTCAGAGATATATAAAGACATATTTCACAGAACCAGTATTAGATACTTTAAGGAGAATATACTAGAACATTTCCAACTTGTATGAAAAACACATGAAAAGTAACAGAATGAAAAATAATAAAGAAAACCAACAGCCAAAAAAGTAGGCAAACTTTAAGATTTACATTTTATGGTGTGTTAAAATGATAAGGGCATCTCACTGTATATCAAGATGTACGTATGTTTTTAAAATAAAAAAATGAATGCAATGTTAGCTATCATTACATATTTATTATAAACTTTTATCCAGCAATGAAACGGCAAGTTTTTAGAAAGAAAAAGTGTTACCAGGAGCAATCAACTATTTGGTTGTAAATGCTGTGAAAAGCCCATGTCTAACATTGCTTGCTCTTCTGGCACTTTAACAAGTTGCCTCGGCCTTAGCCTATTTGAGCTATATGATAGTTTTGCATTTTCTACATATCTGCAGTATTGGAAAATAACTGGCTTACCTAGCCGAATTAGACTGGCTGTGGTTATTTGCCAGTATTGATTTTGTCAGCATTGCATTTATTTCTTGAAATTATAACAAATCATCAAATTAAGATGAGGCATTGAACACTGGGTTAATTTCTGCATTACCAGAGAATATACAAATACCAATATGAAACATTAGGTTTACTTTAAATCAGAAAACATGATAATCATTTTACAAAGCAAGCTTGCTAGCATACAAAATGTAGATGATGCAGATTAAAACTCCTTGGCTGAACTGTGCATATCTCTGGGCAATCCCAGGTTACCTGAATGAAGCTGCAGGAGGTTTTTGCATGTGCACCACTGATGATCATGAATATAATACAAGTCCAGTCTACTGGAATCTTACAATGCAAAAGACCAATGGGAATGCAGAGGAATTGTCTCCAGTTCCACTGGGAAGATGTAATATTGTGACCAGTAAGTGCAATTTATCATGATAGCTGGAAGTATCTTACGGTGGTTATACAATCTGGGAAGGTTCTACTGCATGATTTAAATGTAGAGAACAAGATGTTTGTAACAAATTTAAAAAGAACAGCACATACCCCCCCCCCCCGGCCCTGTACAACACCTTGCAAGTGTTTGGTGACATATGTGAATATTGAGGAATATTGTAAAGGACACCCATATGCATAACTTCACTGTGGAAGAACACCAGGCACTGTGTATTTTAAGTAAAAATAAAGATATTAGAGTAATGAGAGCTGACAAGGGTGGTATGATGGTGATTATGTGTATTGACGATTATGTTAAAAACATTGAAGACGTTGGTAAATGATACAGCTTATTCTGTTGTAGATAAGAATGTAATCAACAACAGTGTTTTGAGAATAAACACTGATCTTTTTGAAATGTTTTGCCAGGGTAGTTTAGATCATGACACATATGAATATTTGTTAGTGGAACATCGCAGTATGGGATGTTTCTTTGGGATACTCAAAGCACACAAATCAGAAACAAATCCACCCTTTAGGCCCATTATTTCAGCCAAGAGAACCAAGACAGAAAATATTTCTTTATGGCTGGACTACATACTTAATCCTATAGTACAAAAAGCGAAGTCGTACCTTAGGGACTCCTGGCACCTTTTGGAAATTTTGAGGGACATTAACCTCAACCATGGTGATTTCTATTTTGCATCTCTAGCCGATAAATCACTGTACACATGTATCAACCAAGATGCTGGTATAGAATATCTGAGAGATTACCTTAATGGGTACACTGACTTTACACACAGTAAAATAAAGATGGTTTGCAGGCTTATGGGTATAGCTCTTGACAATATTTTTTTTGAGTTCAACCAAAGATATTATAAGCAGACCTCAGGGGTGGCTATGGGGGCAAGGGTGGCCCCATCTTTTGCCAACCTTCTAATGGCCACATGGGAGGAAAGATATTTGTATGTACATCCACAAAGGTCCCACATTATTTTATATAAAAGATTTATTGATTATTTGATATTTCTGTGGACTGGTTTAGTCCTTTGTTAGGGACTTAAACCACACCACAGATTTTTTGGAATTTTCTGTGGGAAGTTTTGGTAGGACCATTAATTTTTTGAATATACATTTGGCTTTTGATACATCCAGTAACACTTTTGTGAGTAAGATGTATAGGAAAGATGTTTTTGTCAACCAATATTTGCACAGAGATAGCTTACACCATAGGCATATGAAGAAAGGGGTGATTAAGGGGCAATTTATTCGCCTCAGTAGACTCACATCTGATGAAGACACTTTTTTTCAAGAGGTCATTATGTTGACACATTTTTTTTGAACAAAGAGGGTATGACCAGGCTTGGTTAACCAATATACATAAGGAAGGGTTTATTCTGAGACAAAATGCTGCCAAACCCATCATCGGGGGGTTGGTGATGTAAGTAACAACAGGAAAAAGAAAGACAACACAGTGTTTACCATTTCTTTCCCTATCCCCATTGTCAATGAGATGGGTGTCATCAAACATATAATTAAGGACAGTTGAAAGGTTTTGATGGGGAATAGGGAACTCATATAGGTAGTAGGTGTAGAACCCAAGTTCACCTACAAGAAAATTAAGAACATCAAAAATATTTTGGGAAATGGTGGGGGGGGGGGGCACACTTTAGCATTGACTGATGTGAATAGTGTTCGTGGTACTTTCTCCTGTAGGAAGTGTAAACAATGTAGGTATATAAGTAATACATCTAGTACATTTATTACACATCTAAAAAGGACTATTTGGGTCCACAGATGGTTTACCTGTGAGAGTACAAACATAGTTTATGTGGCAGTATGTGACTCTTGTACTAGTTACTACATAGGAAAAAACATTAGATGTTTAAAGGATAGAATATATGAGCACACACTTGCTATTAAGAAAAATGACTTTACCAATGCTTTAGCTAGGCATGCTATTCACTGTGTGAACTTTAAAAAGTTCACCTTTTCAGTCATGGATTAT